>NW_017307248.1:451249-472914 GCF_000935625.1 Nanorana parkeri
TTTGTTATCCAACAGCAGCCCAACCCCGCGGAGTGGGGGGGGGGGGGGGGGCACAGCGGCGGAGAGGTCAGGTCCTGTGCAGGGTTAAAGTAAACCTGTCATGAGACAAACATAAGGGCTGCCATTGTTATGTGTCCCCCCGGTCCTCGTCCCCCCGGCGCCCTTCTCCCTAAAAATTCCAGTTGCCTGCCTGTGATGCCAAACCACTTCAATCGCTTACCTGTCAAAACATTTGCAGATAAAGCCACCTGCCCTTTATCCCACTTCCCTTATCTGCGGCTTCATAGCAAAGAGAGCATGCGTTTCTTCAAGGCGCGCTCCATTCAAAATCGAATTATAAAACCCAACCAAACTTTTCAGTTTAAATCGGCTAACAATATTTCAGGGCCATCAAAACACCAAATGTGCAAAGTCTTGGCGTTGGAAAGCAACCACAGCCCGAGTAGAAAAGCCTGTCCCCGGCCGGAATGCTGCAGAAAATGATCCGTGCTCTCTGCGTGGAAGCAGTGGTCTCTCTGCAGAGATCTGACACATTCCCTACTGAGTCACAGTTCTTCAATCAGCAGGAAGTGTACACACAGCTGATTGCAGAGTTATTGGTCTGGACCATCAGGTGACAGGGTCAGAGGTTGCATGGAGACATTTGGGTCATGGAGGTGCACAGGAGCACACTGGAAACGCCCAGGAATGTGCAGGGCATGCTAGGATTCAATAGAAGACCAGTCACACCGGGGCACACTTGGGTACACATAGGCACACTTGGAGTCATTAGATTACACGGCGTGACGGCGGACACTGGGGCACATTTGGAGACACGAGGACACACAGGGGTGCTCTTGGAGTCATTCGATGACAAAGGCCACAATGGGGCTCATTGGAGACATGGGGGCACACTGCTGCACAATTGGAGACAAGATGACACAAGGACACTCTTGGAGTCAGTAGATGGCACAGGGTGGACTGGGGCACATTGGAGACATGGGGGGCACACTGCTGCACAGTTGGAGACACGAGGACACACAGGGGCACTCGAGGTCAAAGGCCACATTGGGGACACGGGGAACACTTGGAGACATCAGTACACACAGGGGGGCACTAGATGCCACAGGGTGCACTGGGGCACATCGTAGACACAAGGACATACAAGGGTGCACTTGGAGTCATTCGATGATATGAGGTGCATTGGGGCACATTGGAGACAGTGCTGAACACTTGGAGGCATTAGGACATACAAGGGTGCACTTGAAGTCGTTACGTTAGATGATATGGGAGCACACTTGGAGAAATTAGATGACACAGGGTGCACTGTGGCACAATCGGGGATACTAGATGATATAGGGAACACTTAGAGAGACAGGGGCATGGGGGCACAGGTATCTACTGCAGCAGAGGGGGGGGCTTGGCTGAAGCACAGTGACATGTTGCTCAAATGCCAAGCCACGTGTAGCTGTACAATTTAAGTTGGTGCCAATCAGGAGAGCTGTACCTTGGATCCCAGGTTGGGGGGGGGGTGCCAACCAGGAGAGCTGTGCCCTGGATGCCGGGTGGGGGTCAGTGCAACAGCATGAGGCATGTTTGACCTCTGCAGAGAGACCGCCGCTTCCACAGAAAGGACAAGGTTCCTTCTCTACACATGCTGGCATGGGGCAGGCTTTGTTACTGATTATATGGCTGCTTTCTAAAGAAAAGGCTTAGCACTCATTTTGTTTCGATGCCCCTGAAATGTACTTCACTGATATAAAGGAAATGTTCAGCTGGGCTTTTAGGCAAAGCATGCCGCATATCTGTGATAAAGCTTATCTTCCATCATGGATCCTGGAACCACTGCTGGCATGGTGGCACATTTGCTGGCTGGTGAGGTACCCAGACCTCATTCTTTGGTCCTGTGGGGTAAGACCCCCTAGTGGTGGCACAGCTACGGCGCCAGAAAATAAATGGCTGCTCCATAGTGCAAAGAACATAAGAAATGCACAAGGTGCAGTAACCCATAGCAACCAGACATCAGACTTTCACAATTCAGGCGATTGCTGATTGGTTGTTATAAGTTAGCGCGCTCTGCAAATCTTCTTTGCGCTTGGCACACTCGAAAAGCGAGAAGCGTCATCCACAAAGCTCTGTTGCTGATGCCACCTGCCGCTGCCTGCGAACGGCCTCTTCCTCTCGCCATCGACAGCTGCTTGGCACTTGTTAATGAGGTTAAGTGCGCTTACATAACGGGGTTAAGTCATGAGCTCCCGTTACCTGGCAGCGGCAGGAAATAATTCTATTTTTCTCCCGAGCTGTGAAATGCAACAGCGGTGAAGAAGCTTTAAAATCAATAAAAGATATTTTAGAAACACTAACTCGGTTATAACGAGAGGAAAACTTTGAGGGAAGTGAGTTTTCCACCGCGAGGCGGCTTTCTGCTGCAGCTGATCATGTCTGGAACTTTGCTGCCCAACAACCAGATGACTGAGATGGCCGGACCCTCTCGGTGACATCGTGGGTCCAAGTGAACTGCATATGGCAGCCTCCCGTACTGGTGATGGCTTAGGGTTTCACCTTATGTTCAGGGGGTGACCCTGCTGTGTTGGGGAGCAGCGATGGGTGAATCTGGGGCAAACTGGGGACACAGAGGTGCACTTGGAGTCACGGTGGCACAGAGGGGTCCACAATAGACCCAGGGGCACAGGAGACACAGGGGCAAACTGGGGACACAGAGGTGCACTGGGAGTCACGGTGGCACAGAGGGGTGCACAATAGAGGGGCGCACTGGAGACAGAGGAGACTCAGTGGTGAATGGAGACACAGGGCCAAACTGAGGACACAGAGGTGCACTTGGAGTCACAGAGGGGTCTACAATAGACCCAGGGGCACAGGAGACACAGGGGCAAACTGGGGACACAGAGGTGCACTTGCAGTCACGGTGGCACAGAGGGGTGCACAATAGAGGAGCGCACTGGAGACAGAGGAGACTCATGGGGGAATGGAGACACAGGGCCAAACTGGGGACACAGAGGTGCACTGGGAGCCACGGTGGCACAGAGGGGTGCACAATAGAGGGGCGCACTGGAGACAGAGGAGACTCAGTGGTGAATGGAGACACAGGGCCAAACTGAGGACACAGAGGTGCACTGGGAGTCACGGTGGCAAAGAGGGGTGCACAATAGAGGGGCGCACTGGAGACAGAGGAAACTCAGTGGGGATTGGGACACATAGGGCCAAAATGGGGACACAGAGGTGCACTTGGAGTCACAGTGGCATTCAGGTGTGCACAACAGACACAGGGGTGCATTAGAGACATAGGGGTGTATTGGAAATACAGAGGGGCGCTGGAGACACAGGGGAGCATTTGAAGACAAATGGGCACCCTGGGGGACACAAGGGGTACTGGAGGCACAGGGGCACACAGGTGTACACTTGTAGTCGCGAGGCACACAGGGGTGCATTGGAGACACAGAATACCTTTCTTCAATGCCGAGCCGCATGCCGCAATTTAAGTTGGCGCCAATCAGGAAAGCTTCCTCCTGATTGGCAGCCCTGCCAGAACTCCAGGTGAAACCGGGAATTGCCAGCGGCCGCATCCCAGAGAAGGGACCCCCAGCGCCGGATCCTAGGAGAGGTGAACGTTACAGAGAGTCAATTGAGTGAGCCTGCCGGGGGCAGCTGGCATCACATCCAAGATGGCGGCACCCAGCAGCGGTCTCGGGGCTTTCAGGTGTCTACACGAGGGAGGATTTTACAGATTAATAACATGAATACAACACATGAAATGCTCATATAATCTTATGGGAAGATTGGTCTGGTGACAGGTTCTCTTTAACAAACGCCGCTCTGTAAATAGTATAAAATTAGGAGCGCGCGTCTCTTGTTTTTTCTGGTCGTTTGGCTGCCAGAAAAGTTTTACGGCGCACAACCCGGCAGGCCGCGTCCGCTGTGGTGATCGAATTTGGAAGTCACAGGACTGGCGTGACGATCCATCCATCCCGTGTTGTGGTAAATAAGAGAGGAATGTGAGTCCACATTGGGACTGTCACTTTCTGCTGCTCCAGGCATTTGCTAGGGGTGTGTGCCAGCCGTCCAATCAGCTGCGAGAGGTGGGCGCCAACACCAGGGCTGCTGACTACGGACCCTGGGACCCCCCCTGCTGGACAACGAATGTTTATCGGCCGCCATTGTCCCAGCGTCCCGACCACGTGCGTGTTTTTTAAAGACACTTCTCAGATCTCTTAAAGTGGTACAGCCAGCAGATTAAAAAAAAAAAAAAGAGACCCTGTCACTAACCTAAAACATTGCAGGTAAAAACGCGGGACACCCAGTATTTGAAACGCTTCCTTGCGGCGTTTTTTCGTTCTTGATTTCTTTTTTTAATCTCTTGCATGTGATTCTGAGCTTGCTAGAGAATGTGACTACTCCCGCAAGAGTCAAATCCTTAGCATAGCCCCCCTCCCTCCTTGCATGTCATGGCCCTTTCCTCTTCTGGGAGTGTCTAATTACTGTCTGTGCTGGCCTAGCTCCTCTGCACCTTCTCTTATTTCTCTACATACCCTTTAAAGCAGCTGCCAGGGGAGGAGTGAAAGGGAATACTATAGAATGTCTACTTACTGTCTGTGCTGGCCCAGCTCCTTTGCCCCTCCCCTCATTTTTCTAGCAAGGCTTTAAAGAGACCCTGTCACCAGACCATTCATTTCAACAAAAATAATTCCATAAGATTGCATGCGCATTTACCATATGTTACTTACCTGTTAATTACCCCTAATACACAAAGAGGTGCACAATGGACACAGGGGTGCATTGAAGACACAGGAGACACAGGGGGGGGCAGTTGGAGACACAGTTGGAGGCACAGGGGAACACTGGGGACACAGAGGTGCATTAGAGAGACAGGAAAAACAGGGTATATTGGAGACACAAGGGGGCACTGGAGACACAAGGGGGCACTGGAGACACAGGAAAAATGGGGTATATTGGAGACACAGGGCGGGGCACTGGAGACACAGGGGTGCATAGGTGACACAAGGGTACATTGGAGACACAGGGGGGCACTGGAGACACAAGGGGGCACTGGAGACACAGGAAAAATGGGGTATATTGGAGACACAGGGCGGGGCACTGGAGACACAGGGGTGCATAGGTGACACAAGGGTACATTGGAGACACAGGGGGGCACTGGAGACACAGGAGACACAGGGGTGCACAGGAGACACATGGGTACATTGGAGACACAGGAGACACAGGGGGGCAGTGGAGACACAGGGGTTCATTGGAGACACAGAAGATAATAGGGTACACTGGAGACACAAGAGATACAGAGGTACATTGGAGACACAGGGGAGCACATGAGACACAGGAAGACAAAGGGATACATGGGAAACACAGGGTCAAAGGGGTGCACTGGAGACACGGCACAGGGGTACAAAGGAGACACCGGGGGCACTGGAGACACGGCACAGGGGTACAAAGGAGACACCGGGGGGCACTGGAGACACGGCACAGGGGTACAAAGGAGACACCGGGGGCACTGGAGACACGGGTGTGGGGGCGCTGGTGACACAGAAGACAGAAGCACACTTGAAGACAATGAGATACACTGCGGACAAAAAAAAGTGCACTTGGAGTCTCCTGTGTGAACATCCAAAAGCCATGAGACTGCTGCTGCTAGCCACCATCTTGGATGTGATGTCATCAGTCCCAGCAGATTCCACTCTATAGTACTTCCCTTCACTCCTCCCCCGGCTGCTGCATAAAAGGCTATGTAGGGAGGTGACGAGGGGAGCAGAGGAGCTGGATCAGCACAGAAAGTAATTAGACACTCCCAGAAGAGGAAAGGCTATGACATGTAAGGAGGGAGGGGGCTGTGCTAGGGAATTGACTCTTCCTGGAGTGGTCAAATGTTTTAGCAATATGAAAGGCACATCGCAAGTGAATAAAAACATCTCGTATGGAAATGATTAAAGGAAAAAAGCATTTAAAAGACTTGATTTTGTGCTGTTGATGACAGGGTCTCTTTAAGGGTGAACTACCCCAGGCTCTGTGACATCAGGTAAGGGCCCCCCAAAGTACATTTTTGGTTTAGTATCTTCGAGTTGCTCTCTGGAATGAAGTTCACATCAAGCTGTGAGAGCAGAGATGTTATTCCCTATGAAAAGTCGTCTCTGAGAGGGGCCGAGATGCGGAGAGGAGGGGGAGGGGGGAGGCGGCTTGGAGCACTTGGTAAGCTTTCTTCCCGCTGGGGCACCGGGTTCACTGGAGAGCCATCAGAGCGGGCGGACAGTGGCCATATTGACTGTGAAGATTCGGGGGGGGGGCCCTCTGGACTCGCCTAACCGGGGGACAAAAATGGAATCCACGTACTGGCAACACCGACAAACCGCCCGACCTCCTGACAAAATACAGCCGTCTTTATTGATTTGTGCCGGGGATAATATTAGAGTGTAAGCTCCTAGGGAGAAGAGGGGGGGGGGGCATGTTTCCTTTACTAGTGTGAGCAGAAACTTCAGAAAGGTTCAAAGGTGGACAGTTGCATTAAATCTGACCTCCGTCCTTCCCTTCAGTCTTCTATCTGACCTCCGTCCTTCCCTTCAGTCTTCTATCTGACCTCCGTCCTCCCCTTCAGTCTTATATCTGACCTCCGTCCTCCCCTTCAGTCTTCTATCTGACCTCCGTCCTCCCCTTCAGTCTTGCACAGTTGTACCGGCTCTTATCACTCAGATAAGAACCCCAAATCAGACTTCCTCCTGAGCTGGGACACACAAGTCTGAAGGGGACCTGTACTGGTAAAGCTGTCTCCAAAAAAAAGCAAGCTTGTTCTGCACTGTATCTCTGTGTAGAGGCCGCCATATTGGTGGTGGCAGAATTTTGTCAGATCTGCCCCCCTGGTGATTGGTGGGGTAATGATAGAGGAGGAGGGAGCAGAGATCCACAGAATGAATGAAGTAGAAGCAGGGAGATCCTTGCAGTGCAGGTCCTCAGGTACGGCTTCCTCTCCAGCAAGGAGAACAGTAATCAGCATAGTAGTGACATCACCAGTCAGCAGTGCCTTAGATGACCTCCCACTGCGGATATACAGCTATGAGGCTACACATCAGGAGTGCCTAGGCTCAGGAAATGCAATATTTGTCAACCAATGTCGCTGCACGGCTCCACCACCAGTCAACCAATGACTGTGCGGCTCCACCACCAGTCAACCAATGACTGTGCGGCTCCACCACCAGTCAACCAATGACGTTGTTGGGTTCCACCACCAGACAACCAATGACTCTGTGCGGCTCCGCCACCAGTCAGCCAATGACATTGTTGGGTTCCACAACCAGTCAACTGTGCAGCTCAGCCATCAGTCAACCAATGACACTGTGCGGCTCAGCCACCAGTCAACCAATGACACTGTGCGGCTAACCAGTCAACCAATGACTGTGCGGCTCCACCACCAGTCAACCAATGACGTTGTTGGGTTCCACCACCAGACAACCAATGACTCTGTGCGGCTCCGCCACCAGTCAGCCAATGACATTGTTGGGTTCCACAACCAGTCAACTGTGCAGCTCAGCCATCAGTCAACCAATGACACAGTGCGGCTCAGCCACCAGTCAACCAATGACACTATGCGGCTCAGCCACCAGTCAACCAATGGCACAGAGGGAATTTCGGCAAGCAGGAAAACTACCCAAATTGTTTGGCCATTCAATAAGCTACCAATGGTTCGGGATCAGGACGAGCTCCTGGTCTACCCAATCCCAACGCTCATCCCTGGTGACACATAGGACACATAGGCATCTGACAATCCGCTGAGTCCTTGCGTTGAGCCCGTGTAGATCTTTGCTCTGGGCGTGAACTAGCACTTCAATGGTTAATGGCGTCTTCTAATAAAGTTATCATTGTTATACATCGTACAATTTGATGGTTTCACTTCCTGCCCCAGTGACAACGGTCACCAAGACAAAAACGGCAATAAGAACCCCTCCCCCGCTCCATCCAAAAATGTGGTGTTCCCTCACGGCATCTAAACCATTCACACTGAGCGACATGGAGAATCGCGCATTTTTTACCGCTCGATTTCGCGCCGAGCGGCTTTGAGCTACATTGCGCGATATTGAGCAACAGTGAACATTGAATTGCGCTACATAGCGCGTTTTTTGGGCCGCTGCTACATTGGGCTGTGACCAATCAAAAGCAATCTCAATGTGACATCATTCTTTCCTTCCATTTTGTGACCCCTTCTGTAGCGCGATATCGCGCGACCGTGTTGCGCAATGTCGCCGGTAATGCACGATTCTGCGCCACACTATAGAGTCTATTGGAACCGAATCGCGCGCCATCGGCGCCAAAAAAGGGTCACGAGCGACATTGAGCTGTGAGATGTGAACAGCGACATTGAAACGCACTGGACGAGCTACATAGAGCGATATCGCGCGGAAATATGCGCGATTGTAAACCGCTCAGTGTAAATGGGGTCTTAGGCACCGTACACATTGAGCTGAAGATCCCGCGATTTCTGCCGCGATACCGCGCAAATTTCCCGCGCGATATCGCGAGAAGTCGCTCGTCCATTGATCTACGGAGCTCGCCTGTCGTGTGTTGCTCCAGCAGGACCCTTTTTTTCCCGCCGCGGATGTCGCGCCATTTTTGTTGTTTTTGTGCATGCACCCCGACGGTGAAGGTCGCAGGAACGTCGCCCCGAACAGTCGCGCTATCCCGGCCGCGCGGATCCGCCTATATGAGAAGAGAAACAATGTAACAAAAACAGGAAACACATTGTAAAGAAAGATCCCCCGAGGGGAAGGTTTGTGTCCCCGGGGTCTAGGGCAGCCGTCAGAGTTCAGGAAGAGGTCGCAGCTCATAAAACTGACACAAAATGATACGTTATTACAGCCCCGGGGATCATCCAAACATCAATAGATGCAAGTATCTGAATGTGACCCGGCACCAGCCTATCGCAGTGCCCGGAATGTGAGAGGAAGGAGCAGCGCAAGGAGCCGATCAGATGATGCGCTGACAAGAAGCATGCTGATAGGAGGAGAGAGAAGAGAGGGTGGGGAGATGAGCCGACGGCTGCGCTGCTTCTTTGGTCGCTGTCCAGTCACCGGCTGGGGGCTCGTCCGGGATGACCCGGGCTCAGAGGAAGTGGGTCGAATGATGCTGGCCATCAGACTGAGGACATCTAGGGGCAGAAAACGGTACTGCGGGGGAATCTCTGGATTGAAGGTGAATATTGCAACAAAAGCGGGATTTTTTTTAAAATCTTGTCACTTGGGGCTGGAGATCTGCTTTAAAGTGGACCTGTCATCATATATATATATTCTCTGTGATCACTAAAGTATCAGTGTAACACACGTGCCCGCACGTCTGCCGCCACGTCTTCCTGACACCACGCTACCACGCCTCCAGACCCCTGGTGAGACACTGCACAGCGCTCCTGAAACCTGCATAGCCCACCTGAGAGCCAACATAGCCCATATGAGAGCCCGCACAGCCTCCAGACATCCCACCTGAGAGCCTGCACAGCCTCCAGACAGCCCACCTGAGAGCCTGCACAGCCTCCAGACAGCCCACCCAGCCCACCTAAAAGCCTGGTCAGCCTCCAGACAGCTCGCCTGAGAGCCTGCACAGCCTCCAGACAGATTGCACAGTCCACCTGAGAGCACCATGACCCCAGTGCATCCTGTGTCTCCTACTGACCCCAGAGCATTGTGCCTCCTGTGCACCCCATGACCCCAGTGCATCCTGTGTCTCCTACTGACCCCAGAGCATTGTGCCTCCTGTGCACCCCGTGACCCCAGTGCATCCTGTGTCTCCCACTGACCCCAGAGCATTGTGCGTCCTGTGCACCCTGTGACCCCAGTGCATCCTGTGTCTCCCACTGACCCCAGAGCATTGTGCCTCCTGTGCACCCCGTGACCCCAGTGCATCCTGTGTCTCCCACTGACCCCAGAGCATTGTGCCTCCTGTGCACCCCCTGACCCCCAGTTCATCCCAGAGCATCTTGTGTAGCACCTCCATGACACCTTTGTCTCCATGCAGCCTCAGGAACGTTCCTGTATCTCTTGGACTGGATACGGGCCCCTGTCCAGGACTCTACCTAAGTATCTCTGACGGAGTTATTAAAGGAAATGTCTCAGGCTGTATTTAGGGCCCTCATCTCATCAGATATGGCTGCCAGGAGCTTCCCGAATCGTCCTTCACAACTCTGCATCAGGTAATACACACTTTCTTGGAGCCTGCTCGGATCTTCAATGACATCAACAGATCTTCTGGTCTGGAAAAAAGTTTTGGAGGCTTTGAGAATTTTGTAAAAGTTCGGCAGAACCAGAACTCATCGCTCACCTCTACCGGCCAGCTTGGGGTTCTGCCCCAAATCCAACTATTCACAGCCTGGCGTGGCCATCAGAAGCCCGCTGGGTCCACCAGCCTGTTGAGCCTGAGATACGGCATCTTGTGTATGTGGCCCACGTGCCCGCTGTTTCAACCCTCCCGGCCAGACGTTGCAGGGCAGTCAGTCTCGGCGCTCCCTGCTGCATTCTTGATATCGAGTGTTCGGCGCTGCCACTCAGCTCGGTGCTATTATTAGAGCGGGCCGCATTCTGATACAGTGTTAATTAATTGGCAGCCAACATTCTGCTGGGACCCATCCAGATGATTATTCAGAGCTACATTTTGTGGCCTGCTACATATTCCAGCCGCGTATTCAGTTACCACTTGTCGCTTTCCCACTCTCCCCCCTAACCGCCAATAATATTATTATTCCTGACGTGTGACGGAAATACCGGAGGGGCGCTTGTTACACCGCAACTCCCATCTCGTCACCGTCGATGATTAGGTGAGAGTAACACGGCTTTTATTTGTGGCCCCCTAAGGCTTATGGAGGACTGGGCACAGGTATAACTTTTCGGTTAGGGATGATCTAATTCCAAATACACTATATTACCAAAAGTATTGGGCCCCTCCCCCTCCAAATCATGTGACTAGAGTTTATGTGCATCGTCCATCTTTTTCTATTCTACTGCTCTGGGTTTTTAAGTAATTTTAAGGGGGAAAAATGCACATTTAACATTGGATGCAGTGGGAGGGGGGGAGGGGACGACTGACGAACGCGCCGCTTTCCAGGGTCAGCCCATTGAGAGCTCGCGCGGCTGTATTCACCTCTATTCAAGGAACAAAACAAAAAAATGTTGCTGCCGAGCGTGGCGGCACCAGATCGAACGAACGGCAGTCACTATGAGCAGACAACGCGTATATATGATTGTTGCTCATCCACTGGTACGCCGTTGTCGTGGTTACCA
This sequence comes from Nanorana parkeri, assembly GCF_000935625.1. Taxonomy (NCBI): domain Eukaryota; kingdom Metazoa; phylum Chordata; class Amphibia; order Anura; family Dicroglossidae; genus Nanorana; species Nanorana parkeri. Next base: position 462,505 of record NW_017307248.1, read on the forward strand.
TTTATACCATTCATACAGTAAACAAGAGAAAAGTCAGGATTTTTCTTTTATTTTTGACATTTTTATTTGGTGAGTAATTCTGCAGCTTAAAGGCACAAATCATCTTAAAGGAGAACTATGGGGTCAGTGTTTTTCCCCATAGTTCTCCTTAGGGTAACGGGAGGACACAAACTAGCGTCCTCCCGTTACCCTAGGCTCAGTATATAGGGAGCTACAGCTCGCGGTATACTGAGACGCCGCAGCCGGAGCGGATGCCGACGTAGATGACGGGATCCGCCCAGCTGCGTGAGTGACAGCTGGCTCTGCCTATCTAGAGGCAGAGCCAGCTGTACCCGCCCCCTCCCCCGTCCATTCTGCCAGTCAGCGCTGGCAGATCGGAACGGGGAGAGGGGAATCCAGCCCCTCCCCTGTCACGGCAGAGAGCCGTGACAGGATCGAGAGGTGAGCGAACCCGGTATGTGTTCGCTCACCTCCCGATCTACTGAGCCGACCTGTGACAGTCTCATTGTTACAGGTTGGCTAGAACTATGAGGTGAGTGGAAATCACTCACCTCATACTTCTCCTTTAAAGGCACAAATCAGCTTAATGTTATATAATGGGTCTCTGTGCGCGGCTCCCTCGACGTGCAGGCTGGAGAAGGAATATCTCCCTTTCATGATAAACAATGGTGAAGTCAGGACTTCGGAGGGGACCTATCGCCCACATGAGACATTCTACAGATCCTGAAGGCAAAACTTTGCAAACGGATCCCTAAGCCCTCGTTCACACCTGAACGTTTGTAGCGCGTTCTACGCTCGACGAACGCTCTACAAAACGCTCAAACATCTAAATCCCATTGTATTCAATGGGTCTGGTTCACACCTTGCCGTATTTCAGCCCGTCCCTCACGCGCTACCAAACGGCCCACGCCTGAAAAGGTACAGGTACTACTTTGGGCCGTTTTTGTTGCGCGTTTCCATTGGGATACAGCCAAGTAGCCCTCGGAAACGCGCGTTTGTCGCACGATTTTTGTTACCCCGAATCGCGGTAAAAAAAAAGTGCGACAGCCGCGCGACGGACGCGCATATGCAATACGCCTAGGTATGAACCAGGCCTTAGGGTTAATGCCATGGCCAGAGCTATGCGTTTATTTCATTGGTGTCTATAAAAACGGCTCTTTCTTGGATCCCGGGTCGAGCACTAGGTTTGGTTTTCTGGAAATTCCGCTGATGGCACCAAAAGATGATAAAAAGGAAAGATTGGGGAAGAAATGAGGATACAGTGTTACGTACGGCCGACCCTATTATGAGGCATCTCTTTGGGTCACGTGGCTGGTGGTGCATGCTAAGCGGCGCGGTGGTGTTTAGGCCCCTGAATCATCTCCCTGCCCAGCTCTGGCTGGTATCCTGCCCAGCTCCTGGCAACCAGCGATGTCATCAGTTGCCAGGAGCTGAGTGGGACACCGGCCAGAGCACCCAAGTTGGCTAAGAGCCGGGCAGGGAGATATGAAAGGGTCATACACATCTCCACATCCAGCTCTTAGCAACCTGGGATGCTATGGCCAGTGTCCTGCCCAGCTCCTGGCAACCAGTGATGTCATTGGTTGCCAGGAGCTGAGTGCCACGCCGGACCAGAGCACCCCTGGTGGCTAAGAGCCGAGCAGGGAGATATGAAAGGGTCATACACATCTCCACATCCCGCTCTTAGAAACCTGGGATGCTCTGGACGGCGTCCCACCATGCTCCTGGAGGCCAGTGACGTCAATGGATGCCTGGAGCCGGGCGGGACGCTGGCCAGAGCCACAGCCAGAGCTTGGTGGGGAGATGATGCCCAGACCCCCAAACCCCCCCCCCCTTAGCATGCATCATCTGCAACCCCCACCCTTGCCTCAGGCAGCAAATAGGCTAGGGTCACCCCTGGTGCTACGGACTTATGGCTTGAGCAAATGCTGTTGGATCGGTTCTACCTGAATCCAGGGAATGTGAACCTACCCATTCAGTACTGGTCAACCTAATTGGTTGGATTGGTGAAGAAGTCATTGACTAGTCCACTTCTGTATCCTTCTCTTCACAGAATGATGACAAAGGGGCCATCATCAAGTACAATGCAGGGCTATTGGCCATCATCAAGTACAATGTAGGGCCATTGGCCATCATCAAGTACAATGTAGGGCTATTGGCCATCATCAAGTATAATGCAGAGCTGTTGGCCATCATCAGGTATAATGCAGGGCTATTGGCCATCATCAAGTACAATGTAGGGTTATTGGCCATCATCAAGTATAATGCAGAGCTGTTGGCCATCATCAAGTACAATGTAGGGCCATTGACCATCATCAAGTAAAATGCAGGGCTATTGGCCATCATCAGGTATAATGCAGGGCTATTGGCCATCATCAAGTACAATGTAGGGTTATTGGCCATCATCAGGCATAATGCAGAGCTATTGGCCATCATCAAGTACAATGTAGGGCCATTGGCCATCATCAAGTACAATGTAGGGCTATTGGCCATCATCAAGTATTATGCAGGGCCATTGGCCATCATCAAGTATAATGCAGAGCTGTTGGCCATGATCAAGTATGCAAAAAAAATTCTTTTAAAGAAAGAAAAAGTGGGGTTTTGAAAGCACCAGAAAATGACAACTCCAACCACAATATGTAAAAATATATTTATTTATTTCATATAAATCTTAAAAAAGGAAACAAAGAGGGCTTAAAGCCAATGATAAAATTGAGTATAGTCCCTAACAAAGCTCTTTCCACATGCACAATACCTCACCATTAACAGAAACATACATGATTCATCCTATGTTCTTGTAGACATACATGATTGGGGTTCAAATGCCAAATGACCAGATAACATATAAAGAGGTCCTTATACAATTGTTCGTAGGGCTAGGGAATGGAATGATTGCTCTCTACTAACACTGCCCTAGGAACAGAGTGTGACCCTCGGCACACAACATGATTCAATTTGTAACAACTTAATGAGCATGATTGAATACAGAAAACAATGTTAATTAGAAATCCACATAATTCCCCATCCAAAATAGTGGGTTGATGTATTTATCCCCAGTATTACTTCATCTGATATCCACAATATATCAACATGACCTATATAGATAATGCTTGAAGGGTTAGAGGGTGGAGCAGATCAATTCTCCACTAACACCAACCCGCAAGCAAGGTATGGCTACCTTGAGAGTTTATACAGAGATAGAGGCAGTGATTATCAAGTATTCCACATGATTTATATGTTAGAGGTACATAATTGAGGCATGTAAAAGATGGTCATGGTTGTGTCAAACACATTGTGATTCACCATGAAACTGTGTGCACATACGTGATCAATTTTCTAATTCTATAGAAGTGTCAAGAAATTCATATATAGATAGATAACACAAAATAATAATGATAGTAATAAGTAATTGAATAATTAAATAGTGAGCAGGCTTGCTAACCCCGCCCTACACCCAAGAAATAGCTACCGTAATGAGCTGTGTATTAAGTTGATGTATTTATCCCCAGTATTACTTCATCTGATATCCACAATATATCAACATGACCTATATAGATAATGCTTGAAGGGTTAGAGGGTGGAGCAGATCAATTCTCCACTAACACCAACCCGCAAGCAAGGTATGGCTACCTTGAGAGTTTATACAGAGATAGAGGCAGTGATTATCAAGGATTCCACATGATTTATATGTTAGAGGTACATAATTGAGGCATGTAAAAGATGGTCATGGTTGTGTCAAACACATTGTGATTCACCATGAAACTGTGTGCACATACGTGTTCAATTTTCTAATTCTATAGAAGTGTCAAGAAATTCATATATAGATAGATAACACAAAATAATAATGATAATAATAAGTAATTAAATAGTGAGCAGGCTTGCTAACCCTGCCCTACACCCAAGAAATAGCTACCGTAATGAGCTGTGTATTACAGTTCCATTGTGAAAGATAAAGTGACAGTGCTTATGAAACTCAATCAATTAGTGAGGTAAAACCTTATGATGACAGAACAGTTCCCACTATATCATGATGCCGCAAACCTAGATGGTATTGTTTGGATCAGGGGTAACTGCTAATGGAGGGTTGGGAGGTGGAGGAGCGACTTCAACGTTTCGCGCAACTCTGCGCTTCTTCAGGAATAAAAGGGAGATATCTACTAGTTTTGCACAAGCAGGCATATGCGTGTGTTCCCAAGCGCAAACGCCCGGACGGCAAATTCCATATGGCCCTTCCCAATGGGCCAAAGAGGAGTGAGAGTCGGACGACCCAAGTTTAGAGCAGGGGGCGAAAGGCAAAGGAGGTAGTAAAGGTCTCGGATAGATGTGTCCCGCTTACTGGATTCATCGCCAGGGAGACTAAAGGTCCGTCCCGTCTTTGCTCCCACAAACAAAGAGACAGTGGCCATGATCAGGTACAACGCAGGGTTATTGGCCATGATCAAGTACAACGCAGGGCTATTGGCCATCATCAAGTACAACGCAGGGCAAAAAACGGGCTCCCCCCACACTGCAAGGGGAGTTATTTTTTCCCTTGGAGATAGGCTTTAAATGTACAAAGGCCATAATAGGGGAGGGAACGGATCCCCGGGATATGGCGTGTTTATTATATTTATATACATATCGTCCTTTTGGGGTTTTAGGAGATAGAACCCTTTATAATTCAAGCAATAATATCAGAATTTATGTTAAGCTGTGTGAACCTCATACTAACAACAACATAACAATAATTGGGTATTGAATATAGATGAATCGTCAGACCAGAGGAAGGGAGACAAGGTACATCTTGTGACACTCTCCCTTTAAATTCAAAATCTTCAATCTTCCCGGAATTCCATTGCTGGAATGTTCTATCGATGATGTTACTTATACCAGAGGGCGGGCTGGGTGCCGGCTCCATTGTAATTACCACGCTGCGGTCACGTGAACCCGCCCGCCACAGATATGAATCGCATTAGGCCGCGTGAGTCGTGCTGTTGATAGTATACTCGTAATAAGGTGCAGCGGGTCCCCCGGGGGTAGGACAATTATCAACGCCGGTACAAAATGAGGAACTGTTGAAGGAGAAAACGGATTGTCTTTATTACATGGAAGCCGGCTCCGTCGCGGAGGGCTAAAGTCACCGTAATTAATTGCTGCTACAAACGAGGTACAAGGAAAAACATTGTCTGCCTGCGCTGTACATGTGCGTCCCGAGCGACCTTCTGGGAAGGGGGGGCGATGGACAGATTTTAGCGCTATGTATGTAGGTGAACGTCGCCACTCTGCCATGAACCCCTGTTATGTGATGATGATGACGATTGTATCCTTTATGTCAGCGTTGGAAGATAACAAGCAATCATTTGTTAGATTATTATTATACAGGATTTATAGAGCGCCAACAGTTTGCGCAGCGCTGTACAATATAAGGAAGACATTACAATCACAAGATTCAAGATGGTAAGGAGGGCCCCGCCCCTGAGGGCTTACAATATAAAAGGGAGGGGCCAGTGATACATGAGGAGGGAGCTGTGTGGGGATGAATTGTTTGAGAATGTGATAGTTGAGCGGTTAGGTTGAGGTGGGATTGGCTTAAGCCAGTCAGAGTGGGAGATAGTTGGACAGGTTGGGGTAAAGAGTTCCAGAGGATGGGAGAGACTAGTGAAGTCCTGGAGGCGAGTATGGGTGGAGATGACGAGGGCGCTGGAAAGCAGGAGGTCTTGGGAAGAGCGGAGGGGAGGGTTAGGGTGATATTTTGAGACAAGGTTGGAGATATAGCCGGGGGCGGAGTTGTGGATGGCTTTGTAAGCATGATATGATATGTTGGACGGATGGAGAGTTTTGTGTAATGCAATACTTGTTTTATAGAGTGGGGAAGGATTATAACCCCCATCCGGTTTTTTATTGCTATGTGGCTCTTCTTTAAAGAGTTTTCCCTCCTTTGCCGTCCCTTCTGGAGAGATTCACCTTCTCCTGATGACCCCTTTTTGTCCAGGGTTTTCCATCAGAGTTGGACCACCCCGTCCACGGCACTTTGTAGTCCAGCAGACCTGGTCAGACATGTCCCCTTCCCTTTCTCACGTTAGCTTGTCACGCTCTCCTAACGTGACAACACTGCTCCTGTATAGAGAGCTGCTTGAATAACGTTGTCACCCTAACACAGGAAACTGAAAAAGTGGCTGAGAGAAAGAGAAGTGAGAGAAAGATTTGACAAAAAATGTCTAGCTTACAACAAGGTAACATCTAAAGCCCACCGCCAATCAAATACTGTCCTCCTCATCCTGCTCCTAACCCGCCAACAAACTTATAAAACACTTCTACAGCTCATCTTTTTGAACATCACATGACCCTCTTCCAGGAGAGAAGAGCGACGATCCACTACTGCAGTCCGGCCTGTAGTTGGTTCATTTGCAAGAATTTGTGGGTGTGGTGCTCATATCTGGGCTTACATCTACTGTATCTATTTTATTATAGAGCCTTCAGAACCTGTGAAGACGCTTCTGATGGAAAGTCAACTGGAAGGGTCCATTTTACCAGGCAGTGACGTGGACTCTCAAAGAAGGATCCTTCCACTCGTCAGTCCAGAATAGAAAAGACTTCTTCCTTTTTGTAGTTGGTTTATTTGCGATCATTTGTGGGTGTGGTGCTCATATCTGGGTTTGCCGTCCATCTATGTTGATATAGAGCCTTGGTTCTCAACTGGTGGATCGTGACCCAAAAGTGGGTCGCGACCCCGTCTTCAGTGGATCCCTGCATGCCTTCCTCTTTTCTAGGTGTGAGGCTCCTCAGCCTCCCCCCAGCGCTGCCAAGCAGAGATTCAAAACATGCTGCCTGGTGCCGGCTTGAGGTGGGATGGGGCTCTGGCTCCATCCATACGTGCATTGCTTAAAGCTCCCTCACGTGTCCTGTAGAGAAGCCTGGACCGGAGTGACGTCACATGACTTAGGTAGCTCAGAGGTCCCTTTTACATTACCCACTTCCCAATAACTACGCCACACAACAACGGGAGTTTAAATGGCCACAGCAGCCTTTTATTAAAAACACTTATAAATAACATTATTAATAACCATAATAACAATATTAACAACCAAACACACTGTACCAACTTGTTTGGTTTCAAGGTCCTTGAAGGCAATTGTACTCCATAACAGGACCAGTATCTGCGGGCACCTTTCTGTAACTGAATGTCCCCAGCCGCCATACACCGCCTCGGGGACGTAACTAGCTTGCCCGCAGACCCACGTTGGTCCAATATTTACCGGTCATACCAATCTGACCGTCCGACTACTGGAGGACGCCCATACCACGGATGGGTCCCCCGTCCAAATATGTACCCACTAACCACTGCCTCCAAGGATCCAAACCGCCAACCCCCAGCGAGTGGGTGGGAAGTTTTTCCTATCTTGCAGGACTCCCAACTGACCTTCCGGACTTCCCCTTCCTGGCTAACTTTCCTGAAGCCCCTCCTGGACCACCCCCTCCACCAATCAAGTAAGTGACCTTTCTATACCCTTTCTTCTATCACTCATTAACCCTTTCCTGTCCTCGTTCCCCTTCCCAGCCTTGTCATGCAGGCCTTCCGCTCATTCCTCTGCTTTCCATAGCTCCATGCCTTACTTTCTGGCTCCCGGCACCTCTACAGAGCATGCAAGGATCTGTACAAGCAATGCACATATGGATGGAGCTCCGTCACGGCACAGCAGCCCACACTGGGCCCCAGGCTGAGGATCCGCTCCAGTTCTGGTAAGATAAGGAGATTGGGGGGACCTTAAAATAGAAACATTTTTTGGAGTGTGTCTGTATGTCAGTGTTTTTGAGGGCCCGTTCATACTAGTACAGTGCGTTAAACTGTACCACGCAAATCGCACCTACAGTGCATTCTGGTGCGGGAGGTGTGTTGCGTTGCCCACGGAACGCGCAGTACCCTAACGCCATGCGTTCCATTGCAGTGCGACTTGGGTCACGACTTAATGACCAAGGACAAATGTGGGTCCTGAGGTTACACAGGTTGAGGACCACTGATATAGAGCCTTCAGAACCTATGAAGACCCTACCGATGGAAAGCCAACTGGAAGGGTCCATTTTAGCAGGCAGTGACATGGACTTTCAAAGAAGGATCCTTCCACTCTGCAGTCCAGAAACGAATGGTCTTAGGTTCCGCTGTGCTATGTTAACGTGGATTCAGGTAAGTATTTAACCCAATTTATATTATGGGGAGGCGGGGGGAGTTTAGTCGGGGTGGGTGCATGGGCGAAGATCAGCTTTAGGGGAAAAGCCCTGACCCCATAGTTCTCCTTTAAAGATATTGTGAAAACGAAGGTTTAAATACACTGTACCATCTTCTCTTCAGTGGTTTCGTAGAGGCACATCGAGCTCCAGGGTCCTGGTTAGCGGAGCCCGGCGTCATGCTTCTGTGCTGGGATCAGTCAATGCGTTTGGGGAGATGCCAAAGAGATTTGGGAGGAAGGTTTCTCATTATACACTTCCCTGAAAAATGCACACGGGTGGCAATTACCACGATGACGGAAGGTTTATCTGTATTCCCGGAGGATAATGCTCCTCCACACCGACGAACAGACGATGCTAAAACCGATGTACCTGGGCCTGTGCGTCTTCCACAAACACAGAAGGGAACGGGGATGGAGGCATGCAGACATTGCGAAGACCAATCACCAAACTCCCAGCCACCAACCCTGGGATGATGAGCCAACACCTTAAAGGAGAACTATGCGTTCAGTGTTTTCCCCCATAGTTCTCCTAAGGGTCACGGGAGAACACAAACTAGCGTCCTCCCGTCACCCGAAGCTCAGTATACCGCCAGCTACAGCTGAGACGCCGCAGCCGGGACGGATCCCGACATTACGGCTCAGATTATGAGGCCGAGTGAAAATCACTCGCCTCATAGTTCTCCTTTAAGTACAACTATGGTCTGTTTATGGTTTTTAAAGCCCAACTCCAAGAAAAAAAAAGTACCCCAAGTTCGAGCACTGCAACTCCTCTTCCTCCTCCCGTCACATCTGCTGCTCCTCTTCCATGTTGAATGACAAAGGATCATCAGAGCACTATGGGAACATAGTACAAGCTGATTCTTTTACGACATGATGGCACAGTGTCATTCAACCCACGTCCTTGCTGTGAGCCCAGGGCGTCCCTTGGCGGGGGCCGGGGTCATCATACCAGAGAAGAAGATGCAAAGAACACGGCTCCACTTGAGGACCACCAACCCCCCCCCCCTTCCCAAGGAAAAAAGGGACTGAGGATGTCATACAACCGGACCAAAGACCGCTACGTACACACAAAAAATTGTGATTTACAGGCATCTGCCACACAGGTGACACTTATTACCTGGTTCAGCCCCCCTGTGCCACCTCCAGCTTATTGATAGGACTGTAAATCAGTGTCATCCCCCCCGCCCCCCACAAAGCGTGCAGGTGATCCAAAATGCAATATATTCATCCATGGGACATTACTGTTGTTCTACCGCCCCCTCCGCTCTTCAAAAGACCTCCTGCTTTCCAGCCTCATCCTCAACTCCTCCCACGCTCGCCTCCAGGACTTCTTCTCTAGAGTCCCTCCCATGCTCTGGAACTCTTTACCCCAACCTGTCCGTCTATCTCCCACTCTTTCTGCCTTTAGGCCATCCCTTAAGACTCATCTCTTCAGGGAAGCCGAAGCCTAGCCGCTCAACCGTCACGTTCTCAGACAATTCATCCCCCACACAGCTCCCTCCTCGTGTATCACTGGCCCCTCCCATTTTTAGATTGTAAGCCCTCAGGGGCGGGGCCCTCCTCACCATCTTGATAAGCCCATCAGTCGGATTGATAGCATGCATTAAGCTCCCGCCTGGTTCTCTGGAGAGGGACGCTTGGAAGATAAAAAGAAAAGCTTCTATCAAATACTAATCTCATTTCCCAAATCAATAGGAACGTTGTCCTCAGAATCTCCCTTCCTGGACGCGGACTTACTGAGCAGGCTCCGAGAGCGCACGCCTGTGCACGCTGCAAACCCACCCGCTCCCCGCAGGAGGAATCCAACGCATGGCGACTGACATATCATCAACCGGTTCAATGGAGACATGTCTGCCCCTGATACCTGGACTGCCCCTGATACCTGGACTGCCCCTGATACATGGACTGCCCCTGATACCTGGACTGCCCCTGATACCTGGACTGCCCCTGATACCTGGACTGACCCTGATTCCTGAACTGCCCCTGATACATGGACTGCCCCTGATACCTGGGCTGCCCCTGATAGATGGACTGCCCCTGATACCTGGACTGCCCCTGATACATGGACTGCCCCTGATACCTGGACTGCCCCTGATAACTGGACTGCCCCTGATACCTGGACTGCTCCTGATACCTGGACTGCCCCTGATACCTGGACTGCCCCTGATTCCTGAACTGCCCCTGATACATGGACTGCCCCTGATAC
>NW_017307248.1:477862-486723 GCF_000935625.1 Nanorana parkeri
CCTGATACCTGGACTGCCCCTGATACCTGGACTGCCCCTGATTCCTGAACTGCCCCTGATACATGGACTGCCCCTGATACATGGACTGCCCCTGATACCTGGACTGCCCCTGATAACTGGACTGCCCCTGATACCTGAACCGACCCTGATACCTGGACTGACCCTGATACCTGAACCGACCCTGATACCTGGACTGCCCCTGATACCAGGACTGCCCTTGATACCTGGACTGACCCTGATACCCGGACTGCCCCTGATACCTGGACTGACCCTGATACCTGGACTGCCCCTGATTCCTGAACTGCCCCTGATACCTGGATTGCCCCTGATACCTGAAGTTCAGGTATCAGGGGCAGTCCAGGTATCAGGGGGAGTTCAGGTCCTGAACTCCGCCTGATACTTGGACTGACCCTGATATCTGAACTGCCCCTGATACCTGGATTGCCCCTGATACCTGAAGTTCAGGTATCAGGGGCAGTCCAGGTATCAGGGGGAGTTAAGGTCCTGAACTCCCCCTGATACTTGGACTGCCCTTGATATCTGAACTGCCCCTGATACCTGGATTGCCCCTGATACCTGAAGTTCAGGTATCAGGGGCAGTCCAGGTATCAGGGGGAGTTCAGGTCCTGAACTCCGCCTGATACTTGGACTGACCCTGATATCTGAACTGCCCCTGATACTTGGACTGCCCCTGATACTTGGACTGCCCCTGATACTTGGACTGCCCCTGATACTTGGACTGCCCCTGATATCTGAACTGCCCCTGATCCCTGAACTGCCCCTGATACCTGAACTGCCCCCTGATACCTGGACTGCCCCTGATATCTGAACTGCCCCTGATACCTGGACTGCCCCTGATATCTGAACTGCCCCTGATACCTGGACTGCCCCTGATACCTGAAGTTCAGGTATCAGGGGCAGTCCAGGTATCAGGGGGAGTTCAGGTCCTGAACTCCGCCTGATACTTGGACTGACCCTGATATCTGAACTGCCCCTGATACTTGGACTGCCCCTGATACTTGGACTGCCCCTGATACTTGGACTGCCCCTGATACTTGGACTGCCCCTGATACTTGGACTGCCCCTGATATCTGGACTGCCCCTGATACCTGAACTGCCCCTGATACCTGAACTGCCCCTGATACCTGGACTGCCCCTGATACCTGGACTGCCCCTGATATCTGAACTTCCCCTGATATCTGAACTTCCCCTGATACCTGGACTGCCCCTGATACCTGGCTTGCCCCTGATACCTGGCCTGCCCCTGATACCTGGACTGCCCCTGATATCTGAACTGCCCCTGATACCTGGACTGCTCCTGATACCTGGACTGACCCTGATTCCTGAACTGCCCCTGATACCGGAACTGCCCCTGATACCTGGACTGCTCCTGATACCTGAACTGCCTCTGATACCAGAACTGCTCCTGACATCTGAACTCCCCCTGATATCTGAACTGCCCCTGATACCTAAACTTCCCCTGATACCTAAACTGCCCCTGATACCCGGACTGCTCCTGATACCTGGACTGCCCCTGATATCTGAACTGCCCCTGATACCTGGACTGCCCCTGATACCTGAACTGCCCCTGATACCTGAACTGCCCCTGATACCCGGACTGCCCCTGATACCTGGATTGCCCCTGATACCTGAAGTTCAGGTATCAGGGGCAGTCCAGGTATCAGGGGGAGTTAAGGTCCTGAACTCCCCCTGATACTTGGACTGCCCTTGATATCTGAACTGCCCCTGATACCTGGATTGCCCCTGATACCTGAAGTTCAGGTATCAGGGGCAGTCCAGGTATCAGGGGGAGTTCAGGTCCTGAACTCCGCCTGATACTTGGACTGACCCTGATATCTGAACTGCCCCTGATACTTGGACTGCCCCTGATACTTGGACTGCCCCTGATACTTGGACTGCCCCTGATACTTGGACTGCCCCTGATATCTGAACTGCCCCTGATACCTGAACTGCCCCTGATATCTGAACTGCCCCCTGATACCTGGACTGCCCCTGATATCTGAACTGCCCCTGATACCTGGACTGCCCCTGATATCTGAACTGCCCCTGATACCTGGACTGCCCCTGATACCTGAACTGTCCCTGATACCTAAACTGCCCCTGATACCTGGCCTGCCCCTGATACCTGGACTGCCCATGATACCTGGACTGCCCCTGATATCTGAACTGCCCCTGATACCTAGCCTGCCCCTGATACCTGAACCGCCCATGATACCTGAACTGTCCCTGATACCTAAACTGCCCCTGATACCTGGACTGCCCCTGATACCTGGACTGCCCCTGATATCTGAACTGCCCCTGATACCTGAACTGTCCCTGATACCTAAACTGCCCCTGATACCTGAACTGTCCCTGATACCTAAACTGCCCCTGATACCTGGACTGCCCCTGATACCAGAACTGCTCCTGACACCTGAACTGGAATGTCATATTCCTCAGGGTGGGTTTCCTGATGGGGACAAAAAGTGGACCGTGCCTGTGTAACGTGCGTAGAAACGGCCAGTCAGTCTCTTGGCAAGGGTGACAACACAGGAGCACATTTAGCAGACAGGGCCAGAGCGTTGTCACCCTATAACAGGAAGTGCCTGAATAGGGACCTTTATGGCAGGATTACCTGGTAAGATTTGAATAAATACGGCAGATTTATGATGTATATGGACTAACGCGTCGTGGTAATGAGTCATTTCGAATGGCACCCCAATGCACCCCACTTTGTCTCAACGCAACGCACGATGACGCAGCACGCGGCATAATGCAATACAACAATGTAAATGGGCCCTTGGTGATCGGGTTACATACACGTCAATGGCGCCTGCTGTCGTGTACAACGCTATGGTATACGCTGCCGCCTATACTTCATGAATTGGATTCCTGCCTCCTAAGCGGCTGACCGGCAATGGAAATTTCCTACCGCAAAGGATGAAAGCTCCGCCCCCGCCGCGGCACGCGAACAGCGCCCGCCGAGCAGAGGGACGCCGCTTACTAAACACACAGCCGGAGGACGCTTTTACCCTTTGTAACCGGATCGGCAGGTTTGGCTCCCGCAGGGAGAGCGTGGACCGAGCGACCGGGAAAGTCCGGAGTTATTGTATAAATGTGTCACACGGCGGGGTGGGGGGCGGAGCAAAGATTACACAAGCAAGGGTAGTTTCCCCGCTCTACATTTGGCCCTGCTTGCCCAAAGCCGGGCTACGTGTAGCAAACAATTACCCGCCCGGCGCCCGGAACTGCTACCCCTCTACTCCCTGCTACCCCTCTACTCCCTGCTACCCCTCTACTCCCTGCTGCCCCTCTACTCCCTGCTGCCCCTCTACTCCCTGCTACCCTTCTACTCACTGCTACCCCTCTACTCCCTGCTGCCCCTCTCCTCCCTGCTACCCCTCTAATCACTGCTACCCCTCTACTCCCTGCTACCCCTCTACTTCCTGCTGCCCCTCTACTCCCTGCTACTCCTCTACTCGCTGCTACCCCTCTACTCCCTGCTACCCCTCTACTTCCTGCTGCCCCTCTACTCCCTGCTACTCCTCTACTCGCTGCTACCCCTCTACTCCCTGCTACCCCTCTACTTCCTGCTGCCCCTCTACTCCCTGCTACTCCTCTACTCGCTGCTACCCCTCTACTCCCTGCTACCCCTCTACTTCCTGCTGCCCCTCTACTCCCTGCTACTCCTCTACTCGCTGCTACCCCTCTACTCCCTGCTACCCCTCTACTTCCTGCTGCCCCTCTACTCCCTGCTACTCCTCTACTCGCTGCTACCCCTCTACTCCCTGCTACCCCTCTACTTCCTGCTGCCCCTCTACTCCCTGCTACTCCTCTACTCGCTGCTACCCCTCTACTCCCTGCTACCCCTCTACTTCCTGCTGCCCCTCTACTCCCTGCTACTCCTCTACTCGCTGCTACCCCTCTACTCCCTGCTACCCCTCTACTTCCTGCTGCCCCTCTACTCCCTGCTACTCCTCTACTCGCTGCTACCCCTCTACTCCCTGCTACCCCTCTACTTCCTGCTGCCCCTCTACTCCCTGCTACTCCTCTACTCGCTGCTACCCCTCTACTCCCTGCTACCCCTCTACTTCCTGCTGCCCCTCTACTCCCTGCTACTCCTCTACTCGCTGCTACCCCTCTACTCCCTGCTACCCCTCTACTTCCTGCTGCCCCTCTACTCCCTGCTACTCCTCTACTCGCTGCTACCCCTCTACTCCCTGCTACCCCTCTACTTCCTGCTGCCCCTCTACTCCCTGCTACTCCTCTACTCGCTGCTACCCCTCTACTCCCTGCTACCCCTCTACTTCCTGCTGCCCCTCTACTCCCTGCTACTCCTCTACTCGCTGCTACCCCTCTACTCCCTGCTACCCCTCTACTTCCTGCTGCCCCTCTACTCCCTGCTACTCCTCTACTCGCTGCTACCCCTCTACTCCCTGCTACCCCTCTACTTCCTGCTGCCCCTCTACTCCCTGCTACTCCTCTACTCGCTGCTACCCCTCTACTCCCTGCTACCCCTCTACTTCCTGCTGCCCCTCTACTCCCTGCTACTCCTCTACTCGCTGCTACCCCTCTACTCCCTGCTACCCCTCTACTTCCTGCTGCCCCTCTACTCCCTGCTACTCCTCTACTCGCTGCTACCCCTCTACTCCCTGCTACCCCTCTACTTCCTGCTGCCCCTCTACTCCCTGCTACTCCTCTACTCGCTGCTACCCCTCTACTCCCTGCTACCCCTCTACTTCCTGCTGCCCCTCTACTCCCTGCTACTCCTCTACTCGCTGCTACCCCTCTACTCCCTGCTACCCCTCTACTTCCTGCTGCCCCTCTACTCCCTGCTACTCCTCTACTCGCTGCTACCCCTCTACTCCCTGCTACCCCTCTACTTCCTGCTGCCCCTCTACTCCCTGCTACTCCTCTACTCGCTGCTACCCCTCTACTCCCTGCTACCCCTCTACTTCCTGCTGCCCCTCTACTCCCTGCTACTCCTCTACTCGCTGCTACCCCTCTACTCCCTGCTACCCCTCTACTTCCTGCTGCCCCTCTACTCCCTGCTACTCCTCTACTCGCTGCTACCCCTCTACTCCCTGCTACCCCTCTACTTCCTGCTGCCCCTCTACTCCCTGCTACTCCTCTACTCGCTGCTACCCCTCTACTCCCTGCTACCCCTCTACTTCCTGCTGCCCCTCTACTCCCTGCTACTCCTCTACTCGCTGCTACCCCTCTACTCCCTGCTACCCCTCTACTTCCTGCTGCCCCTCTACTCCCTGCTACTCCTCTACTCGCTGCTACCCCTCTACTCCCTGCTACCCCTCTACTCACTGCTACCCCTCTACTCCCTGCTACCCCAAGGCCAGGCCTTGGTTGGCCTTTGGGAAATCCGGCCCTGGATACATGGAGCCTACAAGTTTATGTACCGCACTGAAAGCTGAACTCCGGGAGCAAAAACATTCACTGAAACCTGTTCCTCAGTATTCACCGGAGGATATAAATCCACTTTGTGTGCACCCAATGCCTTTGCCAACCCAGATATTCACTTGTAAAAGTAGCAGTGACACCATCGCTGTGCTGTACATTGTATGTGCAGAGAGCTGAGCTGTGGGAGGAGCCCAGACGGCAGAAAACTAAAGGAGGGGGCGGATACAAGACCAGTCACCCTGCACAAGAATAGAGAGCAGCAGTGACAGGTCTTTATTATAGAAGGGGGCGGAGACAAGACCGGTCACCCTGCACAAGGATAAAGAGCAGCGGTGACCGGTCTTTATCACAGGAGGGGGCGGAGACAAGACCAGTCACCCTGCACAAGAAGAGAGAGCTGCAGTGACCAGTCTTTATTATAGAAGGGGTGGAGACAAGACCAGTCACCCTGCACAAGAAGAGAGAGAGCGGCAGTGAGTGGTCTTTATTAAATACTTACGGTATCTAAGGAGAAGTAGAGTTGTCACCCTATACGGCTGTCCTGGTCAGGACTCCAAGCCCCTTCCCTCTCTCCTCATCTCCATATCATAATGGAAAGGGTTCTGTAGTCCTCACAGATAGCTGGGAACAATTCAACTGGTAGCAGTGAGCAGTGGCACAGGACGTCCTCAGCTGACAAGATATATGGCAGGATCAACAGGTATGTTTTGCTTTTAACAGATATAAAATAGGAGACGCTCATTGTTGGGGTGTGCATGCCCTTTAAGAGGACCTGTCATGGGCGCCATGTACATGAAATGCTTAGGTGCCTAAAGGTATAAATACTGCTGTCAGCGTACATGAAATGTGAGAGCTCTGAGTGCCGGCTGAGTGCAGAGGAGCTGTGCATGGAATTTATCCAGTTGAGCTCCTCCCCCCCCATACACCCCCCTCTCTGTGGCCCGGAGCAAGTTTTACATTTCTGCTCTGGGCCGGTTTATTCAGCAATAGCTTTATCGTTACTGAAGATTACAAAGTGATACAAATATATATTTTTTTTGTGGCAATATTCTCTTTATTTTCTATGCAATCCATAGATCCCCCCCCCAAAAAATGCAAAAAGGCAGTTTTAAAACATCTAAAGGGTCCATTTATAAATACTTCCTGGTGGCCCTTGGCCCTGCGGATATCTGTGAACGTTCTTTCTGTGCGAATAATGAAACCCCCCCCTCCCCCCAAAGTTCCCCCAAACTTGAAGAAGAAATAGATTTTCTTCTTCAAGTTTAATGTATTGTGATGTAATACTGCACTATGGCCACTAGATGGCGATGATGAGCATAAGAAATCTCTACTGATCTCCTCAGCTCCATCTAGTGGCCATAGTGCAGTATTACACCACAATAGAAATCTATTGAGAACGTTCGTTTTTGTTGTTGTCATTATTCGCACAGAATATGAATGAATGAATAAATGAATGAATAGGAGCTCCCCCTACTGGTCTCCGGCATCACTCCCCACTGGTGGCAAGGAGTTGAGGGGGATTGTCTCAATCAGGAATGTCCCCATAATGAAGCAGGTTGCCTCGGGCAGCATCTCATTGGGTCACGTGGGTACACCTGTCGCCCCCTTTATGGCCAGAGCATCCCAAGCCGCTTGTGATGCTCTGGCTGGCATCCTGCCCAGCTCACTGACGTCACTGGTTGCCAAGAGCTGAGCAGGATGCCCTGGCTGGCGTCCTGTCTAGCTTCTGGCAACCAGTGTGACATCAGTGAGCTGGGCAGGATGCCAGCCAGAGCATCATAGGTTGCTAGCTCTTAGCAACTTGGGATGCTCTGGTCAGAAAGGGGGTGACAGGTGTGCCCATGTGAGAACATCCCCTTGAGTAACATGTGCCGCCAACACCGCCCCACCCGGTAATGTGCACCGTCTGCAAAACAACCCCCCCCCCGTAGGGGCACCTCTGGTCTCAATATCAGCCCCTGAAAGAGTAACTCAATGAGTAATTGTCCATAGAACTCCCCATTTACTGTACAGGACGGGACTTCCGGATAGTCCCAGGTGTACTAGATGTGGACAGACCCCAGAGATTTCATTCTTCTTATATGGAGGTGTCCGAGGTTGGCGGGACATTAGGAAGACGTTGTTTGGCATATTAATTCTACTTCTAAAAGCAAATGTTGCATGTAATCCATATACAAGGATTTTGGAGGTATTTAGGGCCTTGGTTCTCAACTGGATCGCGACCCCGTTTTCAGTGGGCCGCCGCATGCCTTCCACTTTTCTATGTGAGAAGCTCATCAGCCTCCCCCTAGCGTAGCAATATCAGTTCTTGCGCTGAGCAGCCATTTAGAATATGCTGCCTGGTGCCAAGTGACAGTTTGAGGTGGGCTGGAGCTATGGCCACGAGGGAGCTTCATCCATACACGCATTGCTTAGAGCTCCCTCACGTGACCTTGTAGAGGTGCCTGGATCGGAGTGACGTCACATTTTGGCTCCTAGCACCTTTACAGGGCGCACATGGGAGCTGTACAAGCAATGCACGTATGGATGGAGCTCTGTCACAACCCAGCAGCCCAGCACTGGACCCCAAGCGGAGGATCGCACGGATCGCCCACACCGGAACGCACGCGTTCCATTGCAGTGTAACTTGGGTCGCCACTTAATGTCCAAGGACAAATGTGGGTCCTGAGGTTACACGGGTTGAGAACCACTGCTTTAGAGGTTCCGGAAAATCCAGTTGATCAGAGATTGGGGCTCAGCAGAACATTATTTCTTGCTAGGAACCCTCGACTCTTCCTCAAGCCAAGAGATCTACTAACACGTTGTCTGCTGAACCCAATAACATGACAAAACCTTATTCTCATGACAGGTCTTCTTGACGGGCCATGGGACCCGATTTCATTCAGTCCGACGGTCCCGTACGATCGGAGCTCCTCGTATCAGAATGACACAATGTTGCGATTGCGTCTTTAGTTGTTCCGTCCGCCATCTGGCCCTTCTTCTCCGATAAGGAAGGATGTTGGGACTGTTCGGTGGATTCTTCTTCCTCTTTCTGGCAGGAGGGATACATTTACAACTTCTGCTTCAAGTACTTTCCTTGTTTTTGGAGCGCGGCCACCGAAAGACAAATGGCTTGCCAGCAGCTGAAGAGAGATATTTCATTTACAAGGAGCTAATAAAACTAATTACTTCTGTATTTGACCGTATTAAGCCGCGAGGAGTGAAGGGAACTTTGTTCGGTGGTTTGCATGGCCGCGTTAGGGTCCTGGTCCTAGATTGCCGTCAAAGTCTTCTCTGTACCTAATGCTGTAGATGCAATGCAGTGAGGGCACACGGGGCAAGGTGCAGTAACCTATGACAGAAGTTAGGTTACTGTGGTCATATGACAAAAAAGAAGGGCACTGATTGGTTGCTGCACTGCTATTAGCACATGTTGGGGGGGGGGGGGGGTCCACTCATGGCCTCTT
>NW_017307248.1:487971-492309 GCF_000935625.1 Nanorana parkeri
CCATCATGTGCTCATTTCTGAAGAGGTTTGACCACATGGGGGATGTGGACTGTAGCTTGGCCC
This sequence comes from Nanorana parkeri, assembly GCF_000935625.1. Classification (NCBI taxonomy): domain Eukaryota; kingdom Metazoa; phylum Chordata; class Amphibia; order Anura; family Dicroglossidae; genus Nanorana; species Nanorana parkeri. Next base: position 488,035 of record NW_017307248.1, read on the forward strand.
TCAGGCGTTTCACACATAAATGCTGCTGCCACCTTATCAACTACTCAGTGTCCGCCTCCCGCCCTGCTCTGCCAATCCCTCCACTGGCTTCCACCCCTCTCTGCAGTTCCTCAACTGGTTTCTATCTCCCGCTCCTCTCTGCCAATCCCTCCATTGGCTTGCATCCCCCATCCGTCTCTACCAATCCCTCCATTGTCTTGCATCCCCCACCCGTCTCTGCCAATCTCTCCATTGGCTTGCAACCCCCACCCGTCTCTGCCAATCTCTCCATTGGCTTGCAACCCCCACCCGTCTCTGCCAATCTCTCCATTGGCTTGCAACCCCCACCCGTCTCTGCCAATCTCTCCATTGGCTTGCAACCCCCACCCGTCTCTGCCAATCTCTCCATTGGCTTGCAACCCCCACCCGTCTCTGCCAATCTCTCCATTGGCTTGCAACCCCCACCCGTCTCTGCCAATCTCTCCATTGGCTTGCAACCCCCACCCGTCTCTGCCAATCTCTCCATTGGCTTGCAACCCCCACCCGTCTCTGCCAATCTCTCCATTGGCTTGCAACCCCCACCCGTCTCTGCCAATCTCTCCATTGGCTTGCAACCCCCACCCGTCTCTGCCAATCTCTCCATTGGCTTGCAACCCCCACCCGTCTCTGCCAATCTCTCCATTGGCTTGCAACCCCCACCCGTCTCTGCCAATCTCTCCATTGGCTTGCAACCCCCACCCGTCTCTGCCAATCTCTCCATTGGCTTGCAACCCCCACCCGTCTCTGCCAATCTCTCCATTGGCTTGCAACCCCCACCCGTCTCTGCCAATCTCTCCATTGGCTTGCAACCCCCACCCGTCTCTGCCAATCTCTCCATTGGCTTGCAACCCCCACCCGTCTCTGCCAATCTCTCCATTGGCTTGCAACCCCCACCCGTCTCTGCCAATCTCTCCATTGGCTTGCAACCCCCACCCGTCTCTGCCAATCTCTCCATTGGCTTGCAACCCCCACCCGTCTCTGCCAATCTCTCCATTGGCTTGCAACCCCCACCCGTCTCTGCCAATCTCTCCATTGGCTTGCAACCCCCACCCGTCTCTGCCAATCTCTCCATTGGCTTGCAACCCCCACCCGTCTCTGCCAATCTCTCCATTGGCTTGCAACCCCCACCCGTCTCTGCCAATCTCTCCATTGGCTTGCAACCCCCACCCGTCTCTGCCAATCTCTCCATTGGCTTGCAACCCCCACCCGTCTCTGCCAATCTCTCCATTGGCTTGCAACCCCCACCCGTCTCTGCCAATCTCTCCATTGGCTTGCAACCCCCACCCGTCTCTGCCAATCTCTCCATTGGCTTGCAACCCCCACCCGTCTCTGCCAATCTCTCCATTGGCTTGCAACCCCCACCCGTCTCTGCCAATCTCTCCATTGGCTTGCAACCCCCACCCGTCTCTGCCAATCTCTCCATTGGCTTGCAACCCCCACCCGTCTCTGCCAATCTCTCCATTGGCTTGCAACCCCCACCCGTCTCTGCCAATCTCTCCATTGGCTTGCAACCCCCACCCGTCTCTGCCAATCTCTCCATTGGCTTGCAACCCCCACCCGTCTCTGCCAATCTCTCCATTGGCTTGCAACCCCCACCCGTCTCTGCCAATCTCTCCATTGGCTTGCAACCCCCACCCGTCTCTGCCAATCTCTCCATTGGCTTGCAACCCCCACCCGTCTCTGCCAATCTCTCCATTGGCTTGCAACCCCCACCCGTCTCTGCCAATCTCTCCATTGGCTTGCAACCCCCACCCGTCTCTGCCAATCTCTCCATTGGCTTGCAACCCCCACCCGTCTCTGCCAATCTCTCCATTGGCTTGCAACCCCCACCCGTCTCTGCCAATCTCTCCATTGGCTTGCAACCCCCACCCGTCTCTGCCAATCTCTCCATTGGCTTGCAACCCCCACCCGTCTCTGCCAATCTCTCCATTGGCTTGCAACCCCCACCCGTCTCTGCCAATCTCTCCATTGGCTTGCAACCCCCACCCGTCTCTGCCAATCTCTCCATTGGCTTGCAACCCCCACCCGTCTCTGCCAATCTCTCCATTGGCTTGCAACCCCCACCCGTCTCTGCCAATCTCTCCATTGGCTTGCAACCCCCACCCGTCTCTGCCAATCTCTCCATTGGCTTGCAACCCCCACCCGTCTCTGCCAATCCCTCCATTGGCTTGTAAGATAGTGTAAGATAGTGCATGACTACACCAACAGGGACATTTGTTTGCCAGGGACAGGCGGACCTCAAAACGGGGACCGTCCCTGGCAAACGGGGACAGATGGCAACCATACGTTACACCCTAATGGAAAGTTCCATGATCTTCCACTGGTTATGGTGACCAATTATAGGGTAACAGGGAGGGTTAGTGTGAAGGATCTTAGGGTTGGGTAGAGCCCTGTACTAGAAACAACCACGGCCAGCGTCCCAGCTATCACATATGAACGTGGATTGATCCTTTAAATTTCAATTTTCACATAACGTAGCTTGTAATCATTCAGAGGACTAGAATGCTCTCATAGCGGCTACAAAGTAAAACAATGAAAACACGAAGCAGATCTCTCCGCGAAGTGCATTCCATTATCACGAACGCGTTTCCGCGACTCTTTATTGTACCAAGAGGAGGCGGAGCAAGCCACGGTAACATTCCCGGAAGCACACGGGACACGAGACCTACCTCTAGCTTTCTGGAACGGCCGCCAGTCTCATGGGAACGGAGCTGCTCGGGAAATTAGCTGGAGGCGGAGAAGTGAGATGGTGAAACGTCAGGAAGCGTGCTCATTGATCCGCCATTGACGAGCTCTAAATGAAGTCTTGCGGCAGGAGGGAGTGCATCAATTACCGAGATCTATGGAAGGAAAGGAAGAGAAATCAGAGGAGCCGGACTCTATCCCATAAGAAAATATTATGTTCAACAATTATTGAAGGATTGAGCCCAAAGTTACCCAACGAGCACCTAACCTCAGAAAAACAGTAACCCCTTAACGCTGAACTCCGACCTTCCCTTCAGTCTTCTATCTGACCTCTGTCCTTCCCTTCAGTCTTATATCTGACCTCCGTCCTTCCCTTCTCTCTTATATCTGACCTCCGTCCTTCCCTTCAGTCTTCTATCTGACCTCCGTCCTCCCCTTCAGTCTTCTATCTGACCTCCGTCCTCCCCTTCAGTCTTCTATCTGACCTCCGTCCTTCCCTTCAGTCTTCTATCTGACCTCCGTCCTCCCCTTCAGTCTTCTATCTGACCTCCGTCCTCCCCTTCAGTCTTCTATCTGACCTCCTTCCTTCCCTTCAGTCTTCTATCTGACCTCCGTCCCCCCCTTCAGTCTTCTATCTGACCTCCGGCCTTCTCTCTTCAGTCTTCTATCTGACCTCCGTCCTTCCCTTCAGTCTTCTGTCTGACCTCCGTCCTCCCCTTCAGCCTTCTATCTGACCTCCGTTCTCCCCTTCAGCCTTATATCTGACCTCCGTCCTTCCCTTCAGTCTTGCACAGTTGTCCCGGCTCCTCTCCTCTTCCTCTGATTCCACTGCACACTGGGAGCTTCTCACAGTGTACATTAGAAGCTGCTGGAGGTCAGATAGAGCCTGCCTCCTTTCCTGCCTGTAGGACATCCAACATCATCTAGAGCTTTCCTCCCCAGCCTGACTGTCCCTGACCCCGCCCCTTTCATTAATTGTATTTAAATTCTTACAAGCATGGAGGCTCAGCATCACATGTGGGCGTTACCTAGGACGGTGCATGCAAATGGAGCAACTGCCCTTCCAGATTGACACCCACCCATCAAGGCATATTTATATTTGCATAACTCCTCCCAAGATCCGGCCCACTGTGTACATCAGGCTCTTGAGAGGAATACTGCGGCAGGGTGCTGTGATGTTTTCAGAAAGCTATGTACAGCACCCTGATGTCCGGCCATGATCTGCCTGCAATGCATAGAGAAGCACAGAGTTGATGACCAAGAATAGTCACTGTGAGTGATTCCTTATTCTCAGTGTAAGATATCCGCGATTGATGGGAGCAGGCACAGACACTGGATGGCTCCGACCAATCATAGAGCAGGGCGGGGACGTTCAACCCATTAGTCTAGTATAGATAAGCTCACATGTAGAGCTGGACATACATGGTTCCAATTTCCTGTGAATTGGCCAAATTCGAGCCACGCATAGCCCTGCGGACACCACCCAGCTCAACAAACTTTGATTAACAATTCAAAGGTTGAGGTTGAAAAAGTCGGCCAAACAAGAACTGCAGCCAATCAGCTGGCTCTCTT
>NW_017307248.1:492334-497790 GCF_000935625.1 Nanorana parkeri
GGGAATTGAGAGGTACCATTATGTGTATGTCTCCCATCTGCAGATAATACATTAGAATAGATTACACATAGATCCAAACCCCTCTTCCCTTATTTGCAGCTCTGATGGTGTCATGTTCTATGTGCTGGGAAGTTCACAAGGTTCTTAGGAAGCACACAGAGTTCAGGGAGAGGTCAGGCATGCTGCATATGTCAGAAAGCAGAGCAAAAACAAACTCAAGGAGAAATATTTGCACAGTTGGAAATGTGAGTCACGTGCTTAAAAGTTATACGACCCCCCCCATAGCAAGGGAGACCCCGAGCACTCGCGGTGCAGAGCAAGGAGATTACACCTATAGGAACTGATTCATGGAAACAGACCCTGACCACGAAAACCACCAAAAGATTATATTTTTTCCCTGGAATTCCTTGTGAAATGGCCATTCCGACCAGAAGTGATATTTAAAGTGGCCCTGTCTCCGATTTAAAAAATTGCTGCTACAAATGCAGCAAAAATCAAGTATTTGGGTCATGGAGGGTCAGCATCACATGTGGGCATCACCTCGTGTGGTTTGCATGCAAATATGGTTCCTTGCAAAATATTAGCAGATTAAAATTCATAGAGACAGAGGCTGGCGAGTTGAATTGGGTCGCGTTGGGTTGAGTCGGGTTGGGTTGAGTCGAGTTGGGTTGAGTTGGGTTGAGTCGGTTGGGTTGGTTTGGCTTGGGTTGAGTTGGGTTGGGTTGGATTGAGTTGGGTTGGGTCCAGTTGAGTTTGGATGGGTTGAGTTGGGTTGGCTTGGGTTGAGTTAGGTTGATTTGGGTTCAGTTGAGTTTGGTTGGGTTGAGTTTAATTGGGTTGAGTTGGGTTGAGTCGGATTGGGTTCAGTTGAGTTTGGTTGGGTTGAGTTGGGTTTGCGTTGAATTGGGTTGCGTTGGGTTGAACTGGGTTGGGTTGGGTTGGGTTGAGTCACTTATATCTTGTAGGCTGTCCAGTAGAGAGATCCCCCTGCAACAAGAATTTCCAGCTGATCTGATGCTTCTGGGTTGCCTCCTCTATAGCAGAAGATAAAACAGAAAGAGAGACCGGGGCCCTTTGCGAATGCCAAGGCAGGTGTGCAGTCCAAGAGACCGTTGGCTGTTTTAACTTGGCTGCAGTATGTGTTTTGAATATTTATATATGTTAAAGTCAATCTGTCAATAAAAAAATCAGGTTGCACGTACTGTATATCAGTAGACCGCTGCCAACTAACATTTGCATTCTAATTCTGAGTTCAAAAGTTCCCCTTTCACTCGAAGGTTCATCAGAAGTTCCGCCTCGCTGTAGAGTAAGGAACAACATTTCAATATAGCACCAGCTTTTGAAGATGTAAAAAGATAATTATCATCGATCGCTGCCCGTAAAACGTGTCAGTCAAAAACAAAAGCCACAATTCCAATTAGCTCTTCCTTTGGAGACCACTTGTGTGTTTTAACATGAAAGAAACTCAGTCGGTGGCAAATTAAAGCTTCAAGAGCCCTGGGTGATACACAAGCCTGGGAAGTGTGCTCCAGATACATTAGCTGTTCTTGATGATCACCCGATGGAACACTCACAATACTTTGTTATTGCGAGACGAGGTGTATTACAGTCCGCACGACAGTAATCATTTTAAAAACCTTTTTCAATTTCTCTGTTGAATAGTTGAGTTCCCTCACCTCAACCTTATTAACTTTCTTGAGAAAGAAAGGAATACTTGCATATTTTTTATAATCAGTAACCACATACAGACCAAATCACCCCCAAAATTATCTATCATAGATAGGGGGAGAATGCTGCATGCTCACATTGCCTCCAGTAGTAATGGATTTTTATAGGTTGGTTAAGCTGAAGGTCTACAGAAGACACCCACCTCCAGTAGTAATGGATTTTTTAGTAGGTGGAGCTGAAGGTCTACAAAAGACACCTACATCGAGTAGTAATGGATTTTAATAGGTTGAGTTGAAGGTTCGCAGGAGACACCTACCTTCATTAGTAATGGATTTTTAGTAGGTTGAGCTGAAGGTCTATAGAGGACACCTACCTCCAGCAATAATGGATTTTTTAGTAGGTGGGGCAGAAGGTCTACAGTAGACACCTACCTCCAGTAGTAATAGATTTTTTAGTAGGTTGAGCTGAAGGTCTATAGAAGACACCTACCTCCAGCAATAATGGATTTTTTAGTAGGTGGGGCGGAAGGTCTACAGTAGACACCTACCTGCAGTAGTAATGGATTTTTTAGTAGGTTGAGCTGAAGGTCTATAGAAGACACCCACCTCCAGTAGTAATGGATTTTTTTAGTAGGTTAACCTGAAGGTCTATAGAAGACACCTACCTCCAGTAGTAATGAGTTTTTTAGTAGGTAGAGCGGAAGGTCTACGGAAGAAAACAACCTCCTATGTGTAAAGGCCGGTGCTGTTAGGTTGTTGAGGCCACAGTGTTTTGATGTGTCATGTTGAGGGACCATTGACACTTCTACTCATGCTGGACCATCAGAAGAGCAGTACAGGACTATCTCCTGGTAGCAGTGAGGAGTTTGTGGAAGTTTCTCCCCCAGGTTGGATTGTGTACTTGAAATCATGAGAGCAAGATATTCACTTCCTTTCCCATTTGGTCATCAGTACGATGTGTGAAAATTACACTCTCCTCACTCCACTAACCCTGAGGCTTGGCACACTAGTACTTTGGCAAAATGAATACCTAGAAATGGCCTAAAGGGATACTCAGCGTCTGGGATGCATGTTCAGCCCTATGGAGGTTCCCTGTGAGTATTAGTTCCCATGTCATCACTGTGAAGATTTTAACACATTCAAACACAAACCATTTGTGCTTGTGGCCCATTCTGTTTGCGTGTTGACTATTTAAGCTTGAGAGCCAGGCTTTATATCTATTTAAAGATTAAACTTTGGTTTTGGGTAAAGTAGAGAACAGTCAGAACCTCCATTGGGGGGACATCTGGACTGATGACAACTATCTGTCTTTGGGGAGATTTCCTCTTATTGTCTGTTGTATCTCTGGGACAGATGGTGAAAGGTAATTTCTCCATTGGTACACAGCAAAAAAAGAGTTTCTACCACAGTGGTTCTCAACCTTTCTAGGGCCGGGACCCATTGGTAACATTTGCCAAGTTGTGGTGGCCCCCAACCGTAAAATGTAGGGATGCATCAATACTAGTATCTGTGTGGGCTCTCAGGAGGCTATGCGGGCTCTCAGGTGGCTAGTGGGACTCTCTGGTGCCATCCAGTGCGGCATCTGTGGTGCCCAGTGCGGGCTCTGTGATGATCAAGCACTCACCTCCCCTCACTCCTGCCTGCTCCCCCTCTCTCTGATCCTCTCCAGCCGCTGCTGCTGCAGCGCCATCTAGGAGTACTGACACTGCTGCGCTAGGAGAAGGCTGAGGAGCCTCTTACCTAGAGCAGCACAAGGCACGTGGGGACCCCCTCAACCGTGGATTGCGACCCACTTTTGGGTTGCGCCCCACAGGTTGAGAACCACTGTTCTACCATATCTAGTGGTAGTTAGCCATTCAACTGGACTTTTTCTGTAATGTTGAAGATGTGTCGTAGATGTTTTGTAGATGTTTTAAGAACTCTACCCTGGTCATCCATGAGAATCAGAGGATTAACATCTATACAGACTCCCTGACACCAAGGATGGGATTATGCGACAAGGGCAGGAGGGGTTCCACAACTTTTACACCTCCTATTCTGTTCTTGACCAACCAACATCTACACATTCAACAGTGATTGGATTGAGGTGTCCGTGCTACCTGTATGGATATAAATGCTTGGGGTATGTTCCTGACATGGCTTGGATAAGCTACAAAACTTCTTCAGCATTACAGAAGATGTTCAGTTGAATGTGACTGTAAGTGTAGAATGGCGGCCGCGCAAAGACCCCATCTCCGAAGACGGACCATAGTGCGCATGCGTGCACAACCGAAGGTGTGCTGGAAGACGTACAAACAGCAGGTGCACAGGAAATGACATGTTACCTCATAGGTGGCTATATAAGAACAAGTCTGAGCTCACAACATTGCTGATGGTCTTGTCAGCTAGTGCTTCCTGCGTCCTGTTGCTTTTGTTTGTGACCTGTTTTGACCTTGATTGTCTTGGACCACTCTGCTGTTTGCTGCCTGCCCCTGACCTTGGCTTGTTTCCTGGACTTCGCTCTTGCCTTCTGATTCGGTACCTTGCTGCCCGGCTGGCTCTGACCCTTGGCTTTCTGGACCACGATTCCTGTCTCCTGAATCTGTTCCCACGCTGCCCGCCCCGGTTTTGACCTTTGGACTGCTGACTTCACTACCAGATGTCTGCTTCCATCCGTGGCACTCATGCTCCTCGCTGTCCTGCAGCCTTCTGTTCCCACCTCCAGGGGGTTGCAAGACACGAGCCGCAAGAGAAGCCTCCTCATCTTCCGTTCTCTGCCTCAGATACGTGATAGTGACGTAACTACCGCCAGCTCTTCCTTGACCCGGATAAATGAGAACCTTCATAGACACAGGTCCTAACAAATTCAAGTTTTGACCTTAGATACTTCAAAGTCCACTGAGATGGTTCAGGTTTAGGTGAATGCACACAAGTGGAGTCATCCATACAGTGGCTTCTTTTATATCTCAAAGACTCCAACAACAAGATCTCTGCAAGTCCCGGCATAGATCTAACTGCTGGGTAGAAGATGGGGGGGGTCTAAATTAAAGGAGCAATTTTAAGATGTTGAATGAATTGGCTGTTTCCATGAGTACAACGTCAACCAAAGCTAGATGCTTCCTCCAGTGAGCAGGCCCCCCTCTTTGTGCTGGACCTCTGGAATGTGGACTTAGTTCCTCCGGTGGCTTAAAATACCTAAAACTATTTTGAAAAGGGAAAACTCAAGCAAACTTGAAGTGACAAGCATTGAGTAAAAAAAAAAAGTAGGCTACTTCCCCGTACTCGGATTCAGTTAGCAGGGAAAATAAGAGACAGACTTTTCGAACCAGGAACTTGATTGCAAACCTAAATTAAACAAGGCCCTGGAGCCCCGCGCTGCATGAAGTACACGCCTCGCATGAATGCCCTACATTACAATTAACTAGTTTCGCACTTACACTTTAAGCCGAATGTGCTAATAACAAACTAATCCGAGGACAACTCGCAAAACCCAAGAGGATGAGCAATGAATCCTCTTTTTTCCATGTAATGAGGAAACATCGGCACCTCTTAATTTAAAGAGAAACTATTCACAAGCAATAAAAATACATAAACTGCAACAATGACAGCACACAGGACCGCATATAAGAAACAATGACAGCACACAGGACCGCATATAAGAAACAATGACAGCACACAGGACCGCATATAAGAAACAATGAAAGCACACAGGACCGCATATAAGAAACAATGACAGAACCAGGGCCGGATTTACTCTCTCTGCTGCCCTAAGGCCAGGTTCCTCAATGCGCCCCCCTACCTGCCAACCCC
>NW_017307248.1:497966-505807 GCF_000935625.1 Nanorana parkeri
GATCACTTGTATCACACAAGCAGCGACGATCGTGTCCGCCCCCACCGCCCGCCGTGGTTTTCGGGGTCCCCCGCTCTCCTGGGGGACCCGAGACCACGGCAGAACGGCTCAGCCATAGAGTGCAGAGCAGACGAAGAACGTCCGTTCTTCGTCTGCTCTGTGTGATCACTGAGACCGTGATGCTGTAATCACAGCGCCACCTGTCTCGGCTGTCAGGAACTGCACAGAACTTCTGTTCTTGTTGGAGGGCAGGTTCCATAAAGAGAACCTGTCACCTCCAAATTATCTCATAGGGGCTTGTAATCCACTATGTGATAGGTATAAAATTAAGTTAAAAAGAAGTAAAAAAATAAATAAAAATAAAAATGTAAAAAAAATATATACATTTAAAAAAATAAATAAAAGTGATAAAGTAAAAAATAAACAAAAAAAATTTAAAACCAACCCTGCTGCCCCCTGCGTACAGCACAACTGAGACCTTGCAGAGCCCACCATAGAGGGTCTATGGTGGGCTCTGCAAGTGGCATAACTAGCAATCACGGGGGCCCCATACAAAATTTCGCTATGGGGCCCTGTGATTTCTAGTTACGCCCCTGGCTATTGGTATTCAGTATCGGCGAGCACCGAAAGCAAAATATCGGTACTCGTACTCGATACCGAAAAACCGGTATTGGTGCATCCTTAGTTTTGATTAAAACTATTTTTTTGTATTGGGACAAGTAGATTGTCATGAAGGACAAGTAGATCCGGCCCCCGTTTTAGACCTTTGACAAGTAATTTTTACTAAAAATAGTCCACACCCCTGTTCCTGCTGCCCCAAGGCTGGGCCTTGGTTAGCCTTGTGGGAAATCACGGTACTTCCCCTTTAATTAGCACAAAAGGAAACATTCCAATGTATAATTTGTCATTAATTGTTGTCACGAATAGTTAATTTTATCTTCAGTGAAATCTATAGGCAGGGAGTGGAATGTACCGAGAATTCGGAGGACGCTTGTCAGGCTATATGATACATGCGTCCCGGCCACAAGATGAATCGAAGAGCGACCAATTTCCAGCCGCAGATGGAAAGTCCCGCTGCAGACACCTGTTCAACGCCACTTAAAATACCATACTAACCTCTCCGCTTCGTGAGGAGTTCTATGATGAGAGATTTACGTGAGCCACGGAAGATGTTATCACACCATAATCTGGGTTCCTCAACAGCGGCTCGCCAATGACTCACATTTCTCTCCGTTTCTGTGGACAGTTTCTCGAGAAAAGATTTCACAAAGGAAAACATAGTGTTTGTCATCATCATTATCGATAAAGCTTTGCAGTACCTAGAGGAACGTTTCATCTGCGTGACTCATCTACAGTGATGCTCGACACAATGCTGGAATAAAAAAAATGGCGGTTTTTTGCTTTCTAGACATTATTTGGCCAAATGTTTGTGGACACCCGACCATCACACCTTTAGGACCTTGTTGGACATCCTACTCCAAATCCATGGACATAAATATGGAGTTGCGCTTGGTGTGGCTATAACGGCCTTCAGTCTTCTGGGAAGGCTTTCCACATTTTGGAGGGTGTCTGTGGGAATTTGTGAACATTTGTGAGGTCGGGTACTGACCGCCACACCTATATGAGATAGATCATATGTCCAATAGTTTGTGGACACCTGACCACCGCACCTGTATGAGATACATCATATGTCCAATAGTTTGTGGACACTTGACCACCGCACCTGTAAGAGATACATCATATGTCCAATAGTTTGTGGACACCTGACCACCACACCTGTATGAGATACGTCATATGTTCAATACTTTGTGGACACCTGACCACCGCACCTGTATGAGATACATCATATGTCCAATAGTTTGTGGACACCTGACCACCGCACCTGTATGAGATGCATCATATGTCCAATAGTTTGTGGACACCTGACCACCGCACCTGTATGACATACATCATATGTCCAATAGTTTGTGGACACCTGACCACCGCACCTGTATGAGATACATCATATGTCCAATAGTTTGTGGACACCTGACCACCACACTTGTATAAGATTTCTGGACATCTCATTTCAAAACCATGGGCATTAAAATGAGGTTGCCTCCCCTCACCCTTTGCAGCTATGACGGCAACTCTTGGAAGGCTTTCACAAGTTTTGGATGGAGTCTGCGGGAATTTGTGCCCATTTGTGAGGTCAGGTACTGCTGTTGGATGAGAAGGCCTGACTCACAATCAGCATTCCAATTAATCTCAAAGGGGTTCAGTAGGGTTGAAGTCAGGACTCTGTGAAGGCCACTTGAGTTCCTCCACCAAACTGGTCACACCATGTCTTTATGGAGATGACTTTGTACACAGGGGACAGTCATGGTGGGGAAGAAAAGGGACTTCAGCAGGTACTGGTGTTGGATGAGAAGATCTGGCTCACGATCGACATTCCAATTAATCTCAAAGGTGTTCCATAGGGTTGAGGTCAGGGCTCTGGGAAGGCCACTTGAGTTCCTCCACACCAAACTGGTCGAACCATGTCATTATGGAGATGAGTTTGTGCCCAGGGGAGAGTCATGGTGATACAGAAAAGGGCCTTCACCAAACTGTCCCCATGAGGTTGGAAGCATACAATTGTCTAAAATGTCATATGAAAAACCTGAATTCAATCATTTGGAGGAATGTCCACATACACTTGGCCATATAGTGTATTATCAAGTGTATAGGAACCACAGGGGAAGTCTTTCAAGCTGAACCTTTTCCTATCTCAACCTCTTTTGCTAATCACTGGGTTGGTTTAAAAAATAATTCTTAAAGCCCCAAATGCTCATCTCAGTCCGTGGTCAGTTGACACACCTGGTCTCCAGTCTTCTATCTTCTTTGAGAAGGAAGTGGGTCTTTTGGGTGCCCACTTCATTGGGTGACATGGACCCTTCTTATTGGTGGTCCAGTGATAGGCCCTATTCAGCATACAGAAGACTGTATTACAAAAGAGGCAACCAGTGTACTACAGGGCTGGGCTGATTGTGCCTCCTGGGAAGGGACATGAACAATGGAGGCAGTTGAGTATTAAAGAGCTTCTGAAGGTACTTCTTCTTCTAAAAAAAAATCCTAAATGAGTGAGATGCTTTGCCCAGAGATGGACTTTAAAAGGTCAACCTCTCCAGGAGGTGGCTAATGTCCTAAAAGGCCTTGGTCTCCCTAGAATGAGATGTTGTGGTTTTCCATGAGGAAAGGTGGGTGAGTGTTATGGTAAGCTCAGAGTACCTGTCGGGGTTTACCGTTCTCCTCAGAGAATCCCAGCTAGGACTTCAAGGAGATCCTCTACTAATGGATCTCACAGGGTCCAGGCCAGTACGGCTGATAATAGTAACAGATTCCAGACCAGGACTTCCCGTGTAACCTGAGGCTGGGCGTGTCGTCTCTGACTCAGAGGGGTATTTAAGCACTAGATCTGCAAGGAGCTGGTGTTGTGTCTTTTTGCCAGCTTCCTGTTTGTCTAACAGGACAGCAACGACAGGTTTTGTCGTTGCTGACCCGGACCGTCTGACCCTTCTTCTCTTGCTGCCCGCCCTGATCTTCTGCCTGGACCCCGACTTTGCTTTTATCTCCTGCATTTCTCCCCTGATTACCTGTTGCTGACCTGGGACCGTCTGACCACCCTCTGCTAGCCGCCTGCCTTGAACTCTGCCTGGATCTGACTACCGTCTCCTCATTGGAGCCCTCCTGTTCTCGCCCATCCCTTGGCCGGGCAACCCTGGGGGTCGCGAACTGGTACCAGCAAGCAGCCAAGCCCATCTCCACCACCAGGAGCTCTGGTGAACACCGGCTGGTACTTAGACTCCGCCCCTAAGGGAAGGCCGTGTCACCTGCCAGGTGGTGTCACCCTAACAGTGAGGTTATTTCTTGTCCTTCTCTTGTCATTGTTCTTCATTACCCTTGTCTTCCTTCTCTTGGGTCTCTGGTGAGCCTCCGACACTCTTCCCTTGTGCAGTTAGCGGTCCAAGGCCAAAAGAACTAGGCTCTCAAATCCACGTTTTGGTCAGAGCGAGGGGCCGTGAGATCTTTGATCGGCTTCTTATTGCAGCTCAAAGAAGAATATCACAGACGATGACTCCCAGTTGAAGCGAGCCATCAGACTTCGTAGGGCCAGATGGATAGAATTCAAAACCTGTCCCTGCGTCTGATGAATGTGGACGGGACCTCCCGGGCGACAGAGCTGCGCCGAGAAAGGGGACTCTGAGAGAAAGTCTGCTTCCCCCGGAATAATCTACTCGGGTCCGATGCGTATCTTCAGATCAACGCAGCACAAGTTTCATTCTCAGAATGGAGATGTTGATTATGAGCTGCTTGTCACGCCGGTGATAGTAAAAGTGACGGATGAATCATAAAAACGTTCTAGAAGTTGCTACAAAGCAAAATATTTCTCTCTCTAACAGCACGCCGGAGACGTCCGGGATATAGAGCTGACAACGCGGCTGATGAATGGAGGAGCCGCTAACAGGGAGGAGACCACAAGATTTTGGTCTAGGGAGGAAAGTAACAAAGCTATACTCACCTGATTCTCGGAGCTGGCTTGCTCTTAGACCGGTCCCTGGAGACTCTCTCCACCACCGATGCAGCGGTCCAAGGTCCCTGAGTCATCACATTCTATACATTGTATAGGATGAGAGAACGGCGGGGTCACGTCGAGTATTTGGCTTATTATTTATGCATGCCTATGCAGTATATCCCTCTCCTGTTGTTGGAACTGCCCTTAAAGTAGATGTAAATCCCAACTGAATGACACACATAGGGCTCTATATGTAAGCAATTCACAGAGCCATTGACCCTGCGATTCTCTGTGTACATTCATTCAGAGGCAAAAACAAACGTCCTTATTTCTTTTCAGGTCAAATGTAATGTCATGTAATATCACATTATGTCCACTAGGTGGAGCTGAGGAGTGTAGGAAATCAATACATATTTTCCTTGCTCCTCAGCTCCACCTAGTGGCCATAATGTAGTATTACACTATATTAAATTATATATATATATATAAATTGGGTAATAATAAATGTTTTATCATTTAATATAGGGGAAACTGTTTTTTTTTTTAAATTTCGGTAATTTTTCCTTAATATAGTAAAAAAAATAAAACCCCCAGTGGTGAATAAATACCACCAAAAGAAAGCTCTATCTGTCCCCAAAAAAGGGTATAAAATTCATTTCAGTACAGCGCTGCATGACGGAATAAATGTCAGTCAAAGTACCGCAGCGCTGAATACTGAAAAATGGCCGGGATGGGAAGGGGGTTTAACACCGCGGATGTCAACTGGTTAAATACGACCTGAAATGAAAATATACTATGAACGTTCGTTTTTAACTTTATTTGCTTAGAACAAAGGGGCAAATAGCTGTGTGAATTGTTTATAAACAGGCTCCTTAGTGACTAAACACTGTGCCGCATAAAAAATTAATTTCTTGTTTTTATTAAAACACTTCTTTTAACTTCATCCTTTGTTTACAGCTCAGCGCTGCTGATCACCCGCAGCCTCTTTGCACTTTCTGTCTACATGCACTCCAGCGATGGTTGCATGGTATTTCCACGGTCGGGTTTCCTGATGGTGACCACAGCGGACCATGTCTGCCTAATGTGTGTTGAAAAAGCCATCAGAAGCCGATGTGCACAATCACAATTAGTAGACAGGGTTTAGAGTTGTCACCCTGTAACAGGAAGTGCATGAGCCGTCATGGCCGGATCGCCAGCGATTTATTTCTTTTAGAAGAAGCTGCTGATTTAAAAATATTGAAATGAAAATGACATCATCACATGGTAAAGCTTGGATGACATTTTAATAATTGGGTTCAGATCTCATTTAATTGGCCGTCCTGTTCTTTAGACCAGTGTCGTCTCAAGGGGGGTGCGGGCGGTTGGCCCCGCACCCGGGTGACACCATTGGAGGGGTGACACCTGAGAGTCATTTTGGTGTCACCCCCTCTCTGAAAAGTCAGGCACTGGATCGCAGACCGAGCGCCCGACAGTTACAGGAGAGAGGAGGGGACCCGGCGGCATACCTCACCCCTGCCGGGTGACTGTCCCCTCCTCTCTCTGCCGGCGTCCATCACCAAGATGGCCGCCGGCAGGTATCAATAAGATCACCGCGCATGCAGGGTGACGTCACGGTGTCACCCGGTAACCGCTCCGGCCTCGGGGCGCCCCGTCTTTGGACGATTGGTCTGCAAAATGGTATCTGTGTATATACGGAGGAGGAAAGTTGGTTTTATGCCTATGAAGCAGCGCGGCCACAGTCAGGTCATTGCGCTATATCCTCTCTCACTTCTTCTATACTTCATCTCGGGGCACCACAGATGGAAGCGGCGGAGGCGTTCAAAATAGAATGGGGAACCCATTTAAAGGAAACGATTATGACATGCAATCACTTCCTGCGGGAAGAGCAGGCAAGCAATATTACGCAACAAGCCGCTTGTCCACCGCGCAATTCATTGCCATTGCCAGGCTCCAGCCCTGACTAAACCGTATCACCGGTCACCCGCATACACAAGTGATGGTGTCACCACCTGCTGGAAACATGCGCTCAGCGTGTCAGAGTTTATTTCTCAAAGGCAGCCGCAGCCCGAGTAGAAAAGCCTGCCCCGTGCCAGCATGCTGCAGAGAAGGACCCTTGCTCTCTGTAGGGAAGCAGTGGTCTCTCTGCACAGGCCCGACTTGCCCCTGCTATGCCAGAGTTATAGTTCTCCAATCAGTAGCGAGCATGAGCTTTGCTGATTGCAGAGACATAGAGTCCTGAGTCTTCATTCTTCTATACTGCAGAGTGGGAGGGTCCATCTATCATTGCCCACCGTACTGCCCTTTCTGTTCACTGTCCAGCGGCGGGGTTCTCCTGGGCCCCAGAAGGCTGCAGTGGCCTCATGATGTCACGAGGAGGTGACCAGTCCCGTGATGGCACGGATTGCATCACTGAATCACTGGTCTCCGCCTTAGAGAAAAGCAATGTGAAGGATCCTTGCTCTCTGTGGGGAAGCAGTGGTCCCTCTGCGGAGGTCTGACATGCTAGCTGTAGTGTCATAGTTAGAGTTCTCCAATCAGTAAGGAGCATGAGCTTTGCTGTTTGCAGAGATATGGGGTCCTGAGTCTTCAATCTTCTATATAGCAGAGTGGGAGGGTCCATCTATAAGTGCCAACCTTACTGCCCGTCCTGTTCAATGCCCAGCGGCGGGGGCTTTTTGGGCCCCAGAGGACTGCAGTGGCATGGTGATGATTTCATCACTGGTCCCTGCTGTTGGAAGAGGCGTTGCGGCGGGTCATGTGATGGCGATGGCGCCATCCGGGGGTTGTGGTGGGGATTTGAGAAACTGCGACACTTTTAATAGATAGCCGTCACCAGGAATACGGTGCAAGACGCAAAGTGAAGTGACCGATAACATCCAATCAGGAGTCACTTTGCTACAGTAGAAGATGGAAGAAGATGGATTCTGATTGGTTGCTATGGTTACTGAAGGTGACGTTTACCAAACTGGCTTCTTGCGCTCTTTTATTAAATACAATGAGGGGAGTTTATCAAAACTGGAGCAGAAGAATCTGGAGCAGCTGCAGGGCTGTAGCTACCATGGGGCGAGTGAGGCACTCGCCTCAGGCGCAGCTGAGAGGGGGCGCAGCCAGGGCCGGCCTGGTTGTGCCCCCTGGCTCCTGTTGCTATGGTGAGCACAGGGCGCCATGGCAACAGGGACTCCAGATAGCCAACAGCTGTGGCTCGGCAGGGAGAAGAGGGGCGGCACAGGCTCCAGCTTCTCCTCGGATCCCGCTGCTCTCCCCCCGCCTGTATGGGCAGAGGCAGCAATGGGGGGGGGGGGGGGGG
>NW_017307248.1:506530-516421 GCF_000935625.1 Nanorana parkeri
ATGAGGCGGGGGAGGAGGGGGGGGGGGGGGGGGGGGTAACTGTCCAAAAAATAAGAATAATGATTTTTTAAAACCCACACACACTCATGCACACATATTATTAGACATGTGCAAAGACTAAAAATGTGTTTCAGATGAAATGAACAGAAACTAAATAAAAAAAAAAATTTTTATGCTATTTTGGATTTGGCCACCAGCGCATCTTTCACATGCGCACCGTCATCCTAGAGGCGGGGCGCATGAGGTCACATGATGCTGCGTGTGTGCAGCGTCGGGTAACATCACACGTCTGTTGGGGGGGTGTGCACAATTTTCTGTTCTTGCCTCAGGCGCAAAAGGAGCTAGCTACGGCTCTGAGCAGCTTCCTATGGTAACCAATCAGCTTCTCTCTTTAGTTTGTTAGTTTGAAGATGAAAGGTGGATGCTGATTGGTTGCCATGGGCAACTGCTCCAGATTCTATCTGCTCCAGTATTGATAAACTCCCCTCAATGTATCACCGGCTAGAAATGAAGCACGATTTCCATTTCACAAGGGGGGGTCCTATCATTTTGGATCTGCGCCTCCATAGCACAATGTACCCCGGGCAGCTGCCCGCCATTGCCCGGCTCCCGCCCGGTCCTTCTGCCGTACGGCACAAAATATATATACATACGGTACGCGCTGTATACATTTAACTTTCGTTACCTTTGCTGACTTGATGTAATAATAACTCTCTGAAAGTTCTAAACATTTCGCACACTTTCCCTCTGATGGCTGCTGCCAGACTATAATGCCGTTTTCTACTCCCAGCGAATTGAGGAACGAAACAACTAGGTGGTCCAGATGGCCGACTGACGCCGATACAAAATATTTACGTTCCACCACATCAGCGGCTGAGGAGATTTTTCACTTTTCTTTCTCACAGCGAGATGTATACACCAACGAGCGAGCTTCATTAACTGCTAGATGTTTATATTCCTCCGCTCTTCCGTGCATTTAATATTGCGCGCTCCGCGTCTGAAACACGAGTTGGCGGGTTGTTATTGCGAATGGGAAATATATATATATATTTATTTACAGCACTGTGCAAACGTTTTCGGCAGCTGTGCTGTCATGCTGTAAAATGAGAATGTTTTAGAAGTAAAAGTGTTCAGAGTTTATTTTTATCAATTAATAAAATTAAAGGTGCACCGAAGTGGAAATTTCAAAACCGAAATAAAAAAAATTGTCGGGCCGAAACCGAAAACGTTTTTTATTTAAATTTTTCAAATTTTTTAAAATATTTTATTTTGATTTATTTTTTGTAAACTTTTTATTTTTTTTAAATATTTTTTATTTATTCATTCATTTTTTATTAATTAAATATTGTAATTTTTTACTTTACTTTTAGGGGCTTCAGGAAAATATTGGGGGTCTAAACAGATCCCTGATATTTCCCTTTTAAAATAGAAAAAGAGATTGAGGACACAGAGTCCTCAGAGACACAGAGTCCTCAATCTCTTGTTCTGCAGCCCCCGTTATCAATGAACATGGAATCCTCTATAATGAGTGTTCCTGTTCATTGATAACATGAGGTCAGAGTGTGTTTACTATAACCACAATCATGAATGGACAGGAAGTGATGTAGAGGTGATGTAGATCACTTCCCATTCATTCATAATTGAGGATATAGTAACCATACCTCAATTATCTACAAACACTCAGCGATCACATGACTGCTTGTACCCGCTCTCCATCCTGACACGCTGTCACAGGAGGCTGAGCGAGCGGTGGGGGAGGAGAGCTCAGCCTTCTGTAACAGCGCGGGCTGTCTCCGCCCACACACCGCTCTGCCGGACTGTGATAGGAGGCTGAGCGGTGTGGGAGGAGAGACGCCGGCCGCTCAAAGCGCTCTCCTCCCACAGCACTCGGCCGGCTGTCACACTTTCTCTCCTCCCCGCTGGGACACAGAGCAGCGCCCAGCGGAGAGGAACGAAAGCAGGGATGCGCCGCTGTATCGGCAGGAAAATGGCACGTTCGGCATTTAGCCAAAAGTGCAATTTTCGGCCGGCCGATATATCGGTGCATCCATAAATAAAATGGAAAGAAAAAAAACAAGAGAAATCCAAATCCAATCAATATTTGGGGTGACCCCCTTTACATGCACACAGGTGATGAAGGAACTCGGCAGGTAGGTTGTTCTAGGTGCATCTCGGAGATCACAGATCTTCTGTGGATGTCGGCTGCCTCCGATCCTTCTGTCTCTTCGCGTCATCCCAGACAGACTCCATGATGGTGAGATCCGGGCCCTGTGGGGGCCAAACCATCACTTCCAGGGCTCCATGTTCTTCTTTACACTGAAGATGCTTCTTAATGACATTGGATGTATGTTTGGGGTGGTTGTCCTGCTGCAGAATACATTTGGGAGCCAATCACACGCCTCCCTGATGGTATGGCATGATGGATAAGTGTCTGCTTGTATTTCTCGGCATTGAGGACACCATTGATCCTGACCAAATCTCCAACTCCGTTGGCAGAAACGCAGCCCCAAACTTGGCAAGGAACCTCCACCATGCATCACTGTTAATGCAGACACTCATTATTGTGCCGCTCTCCAGCCCTTCACCGAACAAAATGCCTCCAACTACAGACAAATATTTCAATTTTTGACTCATCAGGACGCCCTTTCTCAAATTCGCAAGTGAACTTATTGTCCTAGGGTGACTACCATAAAATACACCTTAATGCAACTGGAAGTTGTGGTCTTCATGGCAGCTGCCTCGTACCCAGTCAGGTATAAGCGAAGGTTTATGGGCACCAAGAGGACAACCTCATCTACAAAAACAAGAGATGGTACTTGTGACGGACCGCCTGGTACCCCGACTGGGTACCTCCGCCAGAAAACAGCTTCCTCTCCGCTGGAACCCGAATCCCAGTGTCATCAGCCCAAACCTGCCTAACTATTGGACAGAACCAAGGGGAGGGACTGGATTACCCTCTCCCCGCTCCGATCTGCCAGCGCTGACTGGCGGAACGGACGGGGGAGGGGGCGGGTACAGCTGGCGTCTGCCTGGCTCTGCCCCGTCATCTAAGTCGGGATCCGCTCCAGGTGCGGCGTCTCAGTATACCGCGAGCTGTAGCTCCCTATATACTGAGCTTAGGGTGACGGGAGGACGCTAGTTTGTGTCCTCCCGTTACCCTAAGGAGAACTATGGGGAAAAACACTGACCCCATAGTTCTCCTTTTAATTAGAGAGGAGCTTAATCCCATCACTGTAAACAATGGTCACTCCAGACAGCCTGCTGCCTTTAGGCTGGGTTCACACCTAGGCGTATTGAATATGCGCGTTTGCTGCGCGTTTCGCGCCACACGTTTTTTCCCGCGATTCGCTCGGCTTGGAGGGTTACTTGGCTGTATCCCAATGGAAACGCGAGACCAAAACGCCCCAAAGAAATACATGTACTGATACGTAGGCCGTTTTGTGGCGCGTTTAGACGTGCTGAAATACGGAAAGGTGTGAACCAGGCCCATAGAAAACAATGGGATTTTCAAGTTTGTACGTTTTGTAGAGCGTTCATAGAGCGTTGAACGCGCGACAAAACGTAAAGGTGTGAAGCCGACGTTAGAAGACTGGTTCACATCAAGAGTGTAGATTTGTTCAAGAAACGTTTGGACAATTTCTTGAGGGACCGTAATATCCAGGGATACCAGTATCCCTAAGAATGAGATGATGCGCGGACCTATATGGGTTGGACTTGATGGACGTATGTCTTTATTCAACCCCAAATACTATGTAACATCGAGTCACATAGTGACCGGCTCTCCCCAGATAAAATATTAACTGGAAACAAACACAGCACACAAAGTTCTCCGGAGTAATAAATCTCTGCAGCCTAGGTCCGTGGTCAGTAGGAAGGAGGCCGGCCCTCAGGCTCCTCCAGCAGCCCCAGTGACGCTTCAGTCCGTCACAGTACTTTTGCCCCTTTCAATATCGAATACTCCTCCACCTGTGACTACACATGATGTGCTTTCCATGGGAATAATGGAGAAAAGACGCAGACTTGAGGGGGCCAAACCTTCATCTCAAACGGTTTCAAATAAATGTCAACAATGCAGCTCAAACTGCATACATACGAAGACCAGTGAGCATGCAAACGTGGCCCTCCATACCGCTCCACCACCTCCACAAAATATTACAGTGTCCATTATGCATATGTAGACTGTCATGGCATAGCCCTGCATCCCTCCCCTTCACTATGCGAGGGACAAGAGCTTTCTTTCTGTTTCACGATCCGGTTGAAACTAGTGATGCACAGATACCGCTATTTCGGTATCGAAAACGAGTACTGATATTATTTTTGGGGTAGTCGCCGATACCGAATACAGAGTACCGGACGTCCCATTAAGTAAGCCAGGCAGTGTGTATTGACTCGCCACCTAGCTTCCTTTTTAGCCGGGAAGCCGGGTGGTGTGCAGGGCCGGTGCTAGGATTTTTGCCTAGACAGGCAAAGTTGCATTTTTGTGCACCACCCCCCTCCCAACCCCTCCCCGACCCCCTGTAGCTCTGGTCCTGCTCCTTATCAGCATAGTTTTTTTTCTTCACTTACCTTCGGTGCGGGAGTTTTTTCCGCCCTCACCCTGCAGGGCCCTCATGCGGCCGCTTGCCTTGCGGTAGCGCCGGGCCTGGCTGTGTGTAAAGACTCGCCACCTGGCTTCCCGATTAGCAGGGAAGCCGCCAACATGCTTCACGTCACTAGGTGACGAGAAAGCATGGAGCCGGCTTTCTGGCCCATCAGGAAGCCGGGCGCTGTGAAATGACGCGGCGCCCAGCTTCCTGATTGACCGGGATGCCAGGTCCATGCTCCCTCATCACAAGTGACGAGGGAGCATGGAGCCGGCTTCCCAACCAATCAGGAAGCCAGGCAGGGTGTAATGATGCGCTGCCCGACTTCCTGATACCGGAAGTATCGGGGTAGGCATCGGAGCATTACTCGGCAAATACTCGGCATCGGCACTGATACTAGAATCGGTACCGGTGCATCCCTTGTTGAAACCCTCGATCCTTCTTTTGGATTGCGCATTTAACTGTTGGTTGGACTCACCAACACAGTAACCATCTAGTTTCACAGTAGACTGAGACACCCTCCTCCCCCATTTCTGAGATTGCAAACCCAGTTTGGCACTGGGTTTTCGGTACCTGCATCCCAGTTTGGTCACCTGCTTTCCATGCAACACTGGAAAGGTCCATTGACCGTGCAATTCCATCAATGTGCAGAGCCTAATGAGGCAGGCGACCATTATATCTCTGAAATAACAATCTTAGTATCTTTGGCATGGACAGTAACGTTGGCCATACATGGTTTTAAACTTAACAGGAATTCGAGCACTTGGTGGCCCTGTTGGCCCTATTTGGCTCTACAAACTTCAATAAAAAAAACTGAACAAGCTAAATGGAAAGTTGTTGGCCAATCAGCTTCAGCCACAGTTCAGGTATTTAACAGCTGATGGAGCGCGACTGGAGAACTATGGGGTTAGGGCTTTTCCCCATAGTTCTCCTAAGGGTAATGGGAGGACATAAACTAGCGTCCTCCCGTCACCCTAAGCTCAGTATATAGGGAGCTGTAGCTCGCGGTATACTGAGACGCCGCAGCTGAAACGGATCCCGACAATTATGTCTGTATCCGCCCAGCTGCGTGAGTGACAGCTGGCTCTGCCTATCTAGAGGGAGAGCCATCTGTACCCGCCCCCCTTCCCGGTCCGTTCCGCCAGTCAGCGCTGGAGGATCGGAGGAGGGAATCCAGTCCCTCCCCTGTCACGGCTCTCTGCAGTGACAGGATCGAGAGGTGAGCGAGCGCCGGTATGTGTTCGCTCACCTCCCGATCTACTGAGCCGACCTGTGACAGTCTCATTGTTACACTTCGGCTCGAACTATGAGGATGAGTGAAAATCACCCCCCCCCCCCCCTCTCATAGTTCTCCTTTTAAAGACAATATCCATCAGCGGGAGATTCCTCCGTCCATGCTCTGTAGTGTGGATGGGGTGACCAACTAAACGAGTATGGGTTGCCTCAGTTATGGCTTTCACTCAGTCCGAGAGTCCAGGCAGCTCCCCTTAGATAGCAGGACCAAAGGAAACTATGAAGAGGTATTTTTGGCAAACTTGCTCGCCTCGCTCTATTATAAAGGTGTTTCCAAAGTGCACCGGATGTTTGTTTATATTTTTAAATGGGAATCTCTCAGCCGCCATTCGTTTTATAGTATGAATACAATCTCGTGTGTAACTGCACCACTGCCCTGAACTCCTAAATTTCTGAGGTGAACTCATAAAACGAAGTTCAGAGACTTCCCATGCCATTTACAAACCTCTCAGACATCAGACCACGGCTTGACCATGACACATGAAAAAAGAAAAAAAAAGTTGCCAAAGTTACTGAGGTTGTTATTACAGAGATACTTCGGAATAATTAATCCCGGTGATATGTCATCGTTCCACTAAAGTAGAAATGTATTTTTTCCCATTCATTAACATTAATAGGAGGGTGAAGATTGATTTTGGCACAGAGTTAGCGTAGGGTTGAATCCAGTTTAGCAATGCATCAAGCTCCTCAGACTTGGCACCGATGGGACTTTTTCTGTGACTGAAATGAATATGCATTGAGAAAATGTCTCCAGGACACACTCAGTTATTTTCTTGGTGACATTTCTCCATAGAGATACATCATATGTCCAATAGTTTGTGGACACCTGCCCACCACACCTGTATGAGATACAACATATGTCCAATAGTTTGTGGACACCTGACCACCACACTTGTATGAGATACGTCATATGTCCAATAGTTTGTAGACACCTGACCACCACACCTGTATGAGATACAACATATGTCCAATAGTTTGTGGACACCTGACCGCCACACCTGTATGAGATACATCATACGTCCAATAGTTTGTGGACACCTGACCACCACACCTGTATGAGATACATCATACGTCCAATAGTTTGTGGACACCTGACCGCCACACCTGCATGAGATACATCATATGTCCAATAGTTTGTGGACACCTGACCGCCACACCTGTATGAGATACATCATATGTCCAATAGTTTGTGGACACCTGACCACCACACCTGCATGAGATACATCATACGTCCAACAGTTTGTAGACACCTGACCACCACACCTGCATGAGATACATCATACGTCCAATAGTTTGTGGACACCTGACCACTACACCTGTATGAGATACATCATACGTCCAATAGTTTGTGGGCACCTGACCACCCCACCTGTATGAGATACATCATACGTCCAATAGTTTGTGGACACCTGATCACCACAACAGTATGAGACACATCATATGTCCAAAGTTTGTGGACACCTGACCACCACACCTGTATGAGATACATCATACGTCCAATAGTTTGTGGACACCTGACCACCACACCTGTATGAGATACATCATACGTCCAATAGTTTGTGGACACCTGACCACCACACCTGTATGAGATACATCATACGTCCAATAGTTTGTGGACACCTGATCACCACACCTGTATGAGACACATCATATGTCCAAAGTTTGTGGACACCTGACCACCACACCTGTATGAGATACATCATACGTCCAATAGTTTGTGGACACCTGACCACCACACCTGTATGAGATACATCATACGTCCAATAGTTTGTGGACACCTGACCACCACACCTGTATGAGATACATCATACGTCCAATAGTTTGTGGCCACCTGACCACCACACCTGTATGAGATACATCATACGTCCAATAGTTTGTGGACACCTGACCACCACACCTGTATGAGATACATCATACGTCCAATAGTTTGTGGACACCTGACCACCACACCTGTATGAGATACATCATATGTCCAATAGTTTGTGGACACCTGACCGCCACACCTGTATGAGATACATCATATGTCCAATAGTTTGTGGACACCTGACCACCACACCTGCATGAGATACATCATACGTCCAACAGTTTGTAGACACCTGACCACCACACCTGCATGAGATACATCATACGTCCAATAGTTTGTGGACACCTGACCGCCACACCTGCATGAGATACATCATACGTCCAATAGTTTGTGGACACCTGATCACCACAACAGTATGAGACACATCATATGTCCAAAGTTTGTGGACACCTGACCACCACACCTGTATGAGATACATCATACGTCCAATAGTTTGTGTCTGAGGTCAAAAGTGCATGGATTGGGGCTGATCTGAGGTCTGAAAAACAATGTATTCAGGGTTGATCTGAGGTCTGCAGTGCATGGGTCACTTAAAGGGTCATCCTACCCAAAAACTGATATTTCAGCTTTCAAATATAAAGAGGCCTAAGAATAGGTCCTAATCTGATTCATGGTCCTGTGTAAGGGCTGTAACTGCATGAAGTTAGCATGTTCTTCCTCTGTTTTGGGGGTTTTGCACCACCTGTCCAATAGCAGGTTAAGCAAAGATCTGCAGAAACAGTCAGACCTACAAAAGTGCTCTCAGTAGATTCAGCTCCCTCCTGGAGAACACTGGGCACTGTATCACTAGCTCTACATACACCGGCCGGTTGGACAGACCCTCCTACCGCTGTCAGTACTTGTGCAGTGTGACAGTGATAAGCTGTGGAAGTCAAGCAGGCACTTGTGATGCTCTTCACTGCCAGAGTTCAGCCAACTTGTGAGTACTTTCCCACTTGTGAGCCATTTAACACATTTACACCAGATCTATCATCACCCAGATGATCTGCAGAGCAAGAAAGCAGCCGATAAAGATCACATGTACCACTGAGGTCAGCTGGGAATCACCATGGGGGGATGCGGTGTCAGTACCGTGACGAAGGGGCCGCATTTCTAGATCTTCAACAATATAATTTATTGTATTAATACCATAACCCTGGACAGGTTAGATGGACAAATGGCAGGAATGTGAGTGCAGAAGGTTACTACACCTCCCAGGAACTGCAGAATGTTCCCAGCTTCTGTTCTGTAGATAGGCTTTGCCACTGCATGTGCTGACAATGAGCGCTACGTGGATGTCTGTCTACAAAAAAAAAAGTGCCCATTGGATGAGCAACCTTCAGTCCTGGAGAGGTGGTTCTGGTGAGCTGTCAGGAAGCAAAAACCTCCATGGCTGTTTGGCACCAAAGGTGGGTCATGTAGGCATTGGCAAAGTAAGGTTACATCAAGGCCTATGCTTTAGGCGATGCAGCCCAGATCTCCCCAGTTGGATTTTGTAATGGACACAGGATGAGGGTATAACCTCCAGGGCTAGGCCATCAGCCCCCCTACCCCAAATTAACAAGTAGCCCAATCATAAACAGACCATGCCTGAGTGGGATTCAATGGCCAGAGAATCATTTTAATACAAATTCTAAGTACACTACATAACAACAAACAATATATTCATAATTGGGTCAATGGTTTTTAAAAGGTCCTGGAAAGAACTTCAGATCATAACACTGCATCTGTGCCGAGAATTCCATAGATGCCAACTGTCTTTGCTGGGACGATACTGAACTTTGAACCTCATTCCTAATGATGTTTTGGGTTTTTTTTCCATTTAAGATTTTTATTTTATTGAACATAAGAAAAGAAAAAGGCATACATGTATTGTGATCAAACATATCACATCTTTCCGGCCACATGCCACATAACAAGCCAACAAATAGGATGTCATACTGTACAGTACAATACATCAGCACATCCAGAACCAGAGAGCCAATTTTCCCTTTAACACGTCAGTAGAGTGGGTGTGTGGCCAGAGTGTTCTACATGCCATATATTTGGGCTCTAACACTGAAATTAACCTGAAGTAGATGGAAACAAGTAAGAAGACAACACAGACATTGAGGGAGGGGGGGGGGGGGGGGAACAAAATACTTTAAAAAAAAAATGCCCCCCCCCCCCCCC
>NW_017307248.1:516662-518926 GCF_000935625.1 Nanorana parkeri
GGGGGGGGGGGTTAACAAATTACTAAAGAGGTGACAGAGATGGAGGGTAGAAGGTCTAGAGTCCTCAGTGGTAAAACCACCGAGAACTCTAGGATATGGTAGAGAATGGGGTGTCGTGATGATTCCTAATGACGTTGTGTCCTGGGTGATGTCCAGGGATCACAGCGTCCCCTTCATTTTAGTTACATTCTGCTGACTGTGGGTGAGGTTACCAGCGCATCGGGGACAGGAACTGTAGGTGACATTCCCTTCTCATAGGCCTCCAGGCTCACTGTACCCTTTCGCCGGGGATGATTAAACAAGCATATAGCAGATACACACATATGATTCTAAATGAATTACAAATGGACCACATGCCCCTCCTCAGAAGGGTCCTGATCCACTTTCCAGACAAAACTGACTGCCTTCAATAATTCTGCAACCCGCTGCCATGGCTACCTTAAACTGGAAACATAATGGAAACATGAGAAGGGTTTGGAAGAAGCTCCTCTATCTCTAGCTTGTGAATGAAGCTTGTTTGCTCCTCACTTCTGTCCTCCTCTGGAGACCCCTCACCAAGCCTCATACCGCTAATCAGGTGAGTACGTTCTCCTTTTAAACAACATACCAACTCTTAACCCTGTATATGCCTGGCACCTATTCATACCCAGTCATGTTGGCACATTCACATATATATTTGCTTCTTGCTCCAAGCTGAAAGTTGAGACCTCAGTGCCAGTCAAGGTGGCCAGATGTCAGGTACGCGGGTGGGGTGGCATACATAAATCCTGATTGTACAGTATCTAGAGATGTTCCCAGTGGGAGTAAACCTTGCAGTCAGGTTCTATCCCAGAGAAGGGCCCCTCAGCAGTATTAGGACAAGCATGGGTGAGGTGCTGGAGCCAAGTCAACTTGATGGAGAGCCAGAGCAGTGCCAAGAGCTCCTCTGCATCTGGATCCATCGTCAGATCTATTCTTCTCCAAGCAGCAGAGCCTCCTAATAAAGAGATTGAGTTACATGACGACTACCCTGAATACACGAGCATCTCGTCTTTGATCTCTGCTGTGGTTTGCTGTTGTCGGAGACTTACAGCTCGTGCCTGAACGGGTGACCCTTGAACAATGGCTACTTCCAGGTCCATTACTGCAGCCTGAGGGCCATACAGAAGGATTGTCACATACCTGGAAGGAGACCAGCGGAAGAGAAGGCCTCTCTTGTGTCTTGCGTCCTGGAGGTGGAGACAGAGTGTGGGAGGACAGCGAGAAGCGTGAGTGCCAATAGGGAGGCCGGGCACCGTGCTGGAGATGTCCGGAAGCAGAGTAGTCAACGTGGCCGAGGTCAAACCGGGCAGGCAGCGTAGTGGCAGAATCGTGAGCCAGGAGCGTGGACGAGGAAGCCAAGGTCAGAACCAGCCGGGCAGTGAAGTACAAAAACGACAGGCAAGGGGAAGTTCAGGGAGCAGGCCGAGGTCTGCAGGAGGGAAGCAGGCAGCAGGCAGAGAGAGAGTCAAACAATCCGGGTCAAGAACAGGGTAACAGGTACAGGGAACAAGCTGAAGACCATCAGCAGTGAAGCAGAAAACAGGCTTGCAGATACAGTGGTACCTCGGTTCATGAACTAAATTCGTTCCGCGATTCTGGTCGTGAACCGCATCAAACTGTGATCTCGACTAGAGGAATCCATGACCACGTGTCAGAGCGGGGAAAATGGCTGCGGTTGTGTTTGTCACCCCAAGCGGAGTTCGCGAACGGAGGCAAGATTTTGCTGAACTTCCTGTCCGCGAACCGAATTGTTCGCGGACAGAAACGTTCGGGAACTGAGGTACCGCTGTATAGGGCAATCCATTAAGATGAGATGTCACTTCCTGTGCGTCTGATGTACGTGCGTCTTCCCGTGCACTTCCGGTTGCGCACGCATACGCACCAGAGTATGTTTTCCTATCATTCGGAATGTAGGTTTTCGCGCATGCGCGGCCACCTTCTTTTCCTTACAAGGATATTGGCAACCACTGAGATTTAGCTAGAGGAGCAGCCAACTGCCCCGTGTAAACCATAACTGCCCCACTAACTGGGGACTCCGGTCAGAACTTTCTTTTGGCTTTCATGGAAGTGGGTAAGGGTTTGCTGTTCATGGGGGGAAAGCTCCCCTGATCCGTAGACAGCCAACAATAAAAATCTACAGATGTTCTAACCCACTCTAATAAACAAAAGTTATCATATAAAGCTGTCTGGTCACTTCCTGACCCGGTGGCCAGGGCCGGATTTACTCTCTCTGCTGTCCTCAA
>NW_017307248.1:518958-529222 GCF_000935625.1 Nanorana parkeri
CATAACCAGAACGCGCCCAGCTATAAAAACATGGTAGAGGTTCTCCGCCCTTCCCCCGAGCTTTGGCTGGACTTTGCGTGAAAGCTTTTGGTGTTTGACGCTGCCGTACCGCTAATGGCGCTTTTCTGTCACCTTGGTGTCATGGCCGCCCAGCAAAGTGTGATTTCCAGTCATTGAGAATACAAAGCTGCCGCGATCACATCTGATTAAAGCGTTTCAATAAATAAACCTGGCTGTGAGGGGAAATGTATATTTTGGCTCTTGGCTCGTATAGAACGTCTCCCTGGAATGTATTTTTGATAAGTGTGGGAGAGGATCTATATCGCCGCGGCCGTTCCCTCTCATTTATCCTGGAAAGGCCTTTTTTAAAACGCGTCTGAAAACATCAGCGAACGTCCATCTAATCCGTTCAATGCAATGAAAATAAACACGGCCC
Organism: Nanorana parkeri; assembly: GCF_000935625.1. Taxonomy (NCBI): domain Eukaryota; kingdom Metazoa; phylum Chordata; class Amphibia; order Anura; family Dicroglossidae; genus Nanorana; species Nanorana parkeri. The sequence goes on from NW_017307248.1 coordinate 519,395, forward strand.
AGGAAGGCAGCGAGCCCTGGAAATGAGGCCGAGCATTATGAAATACCTTACGTGCTCCGAAACCTTCCATACGGCATAACAGTAAATATTAGGCTCCTCCATTTTTTTTGGGGGGGGGGGGGGGGGATTTCCACTCACCTCATAGTTCTAGCCGACCTGTGACAATGAGACTGTCACAGGTCGGCTCAGTAGATCGGGAGGCGAGCGAACACATACCGGCGTTCGCTCACCTCTCGATCGGCTCTCGCAGAGAGCCATGACAGGGGGAGGGGCTGGATTCCCCTCTCCCCGCTCCGATCCTCCAGCGCTGACTGGTGGAACGGACGGGGGAGGGGGCGGGTACAGCTGGTTCTGCCTCTAGATAGGCAGAGCCAGCTGTCACTCACGCAGCTGGGCGGATCCCGTCGTCTAAGTCGGGATCCGCTCCGGCTGCGGCGTCTCAGTATACCGCGAGCTGTAGCTCTCTATATACTGAGCTTAGGGTAACGGGAGGACGCTAGTTTGTGTCCTCCCATTACCCTAAGGAGAACTATGGGGAAAAGCCCTGACCCCATAGTTCTCCTTTAAAGAGAACCTGCCTTTTGTCCAGGCGAGGCAATGCAACAGGTTCATGTTAACATCCCAGAATCCAAAACAGGAAACATGGCGTCTGCCCCTCTATGGCGCATTTCATCATTATGGGATTAGTGAAATGCATCAAAGAGGGGGTGCGCCCCGAGGCAGGACTGTATGGCGCCAGGTGATTGGGGACTGATGATGCCACTTTCTTAAAACCAACTTTATTGAAACTCACCTAGTGGCATACAGCCCCACCTTCCGTCGGCCCCTCTATCACGCATTTCAGGCATCGTCACCTGGTGACGGGGAGCATGGAGCTGGCTTCCCGCCCAATCAGGAAACCGGGCGCTGTGTAATGATGTGTTGCTGCGGCAATGCGACGCAATGCCAGGTCAGCTTCCTCCGCTGTGTCAATAATAAATAAGGGCTCGGGGCCGCAGGCTGGCAGCCAGGGCATGGCGGTCACAGCGCGGTGAGTAAATAAGGGTTACGTGGGATTACGTTTCGTATCGGGTACATTAGACGGAGGGAGGCAGCCAAGATACTTATAGTCAGCGATTGCCAAATCCGCCTCATTCACACGCAGCTGCTGGCGGCCGTCACCGTCTGAATGAATGCGGCGCTGTCACAGGCGGCGGGTTAAAGCGGACCTGGCGCTGAAAAATCAAGCCAGGCTTCTAATGTTGCACCTGCGTGATAGAAGGAGTGTCTAGAGCAGATGTAGGTCCCTACAAAGTCCCATGAGCAGGGCAGCCATCAGAAATTCTGGGGCCCCTTACACGGCTTTAGGCTGGGCCCGCACCACCTAAACCCAGCCGCCACCAATACCCCCTCCCCACCACCAGACTGCGCCAGTCACACAGTTATTATTATACATTGACCTATACCCCAGCGCTGTACAGAGAACACTGAGCCAGTCACATCAGTCTCTGTACAGAGGAGCTTACTCTCTAATCCAGAATGGCACCAGCTGTACGGGGACTACAAATCTCAGCAATAGTGATGTCACTTCCGGCCGGTCCGACATCAGAAGAGGAGGGAGGTGATGGGGCCCAAGCCTGTCTCGAAGCCGCACGAGCGTCAATGCTGGGGCCCTGCGCTTCTAGGCCTAGTTCTCCTCCGGCGCTGCGGGGGGCCCGGCCCTCTCCTTGCCTTTCACCGTCGGCCGATACTCCTGTAAGGGTCCTGGGAGGGCCCCCCAGGCTGCCCGGGCCCCTTACATGAGTATCGGCCGTACCCCCCTCTGATGGCGGCCCTGCCCATGAGGCCTGTGATGACTGTCAGAGGCAGATGCATGGTGGGATTTGTAGTTTCACCACAGCTGGAGGGCTTGAGTATGCCCGCCCTTGGTTTAGAGGATTGCAAAGCTTGTTACAATCCTCTAGCACCATATAGGAGGATGTTTAATGAAGTATATTTGGGGTATAAGTGATCCCTTTATTGGCTAATAAAAGGGATCACTTAAAGCCAAAACCTTTTAGTCCAGGTTTGGAGGGAGCGGAGAGGGATTACAACCCCTGTCAGGTTTCCATTCCTGTCTGTGGCCCTGTTAGGGACATTCACCCTCTCTGATTGCCCAGCTGACCCTTACCCCTGCAAGTGAAAGGGAAAAATCCCTCATTTTGGGTTGCCACTAGAACATTGATAGGTGGGGAATTTTCCCATGGGGGACACTAGTTCTGCTGACCCTACTGACCACCAGGGATTTACCTCACTTGCTCTCGCTTCCTGTTTGTGGCTATTGGGACAGGAAGTGAAGAGAAATCAAAGATCACAAAAAAAGCTGAGAGGGGTTATAACTAGGGATGCACCGATACTAGTATCGGTATCGGTGTCCCAACGCCGAGTATTTGGGCAAGTGCTCGCCCAAATGCTCCGATGCCTAGCCCAATACTTGAGCTTCCGGTAACGGGAAGCCGGACAGTGAGTCATTACACGCAGCCCGGCTTCCTGACTGGCCAGAAAGCCGGCTCCATGCTCCCTTTGGGGAGTGTTCCTCAAGGCTTATGGAACGCTCCCTGCCGCCCCTCCTCTGCTCCCTGCCGCCCCGGGGGCCTTGTGGGAAATCCGGCCCTGACTGTAAGGCCAACGTGCCGAGGCTCATTGAGCACTCAGAGAAGCATCAATATTGAAGGTGCATTCCGCAGAGAGGGGATTTTTTTTTTCCTCTCGTTCTCGCTAATCTCAGGTACTTAGCGACGTCTGCATACAGAGATATTAGCGGCGATGCTGTAATGAGATTACTGTACAGTGATCAGACCCCTGCGAGCGCTCTTTAAATGACGTTACCTGGCTGAGTACATTGCCAAGCAGAGCCGCGCCGATTGCTTTTAATTCATTATCCATGAATAATTCCCTTTCTTAGGAAATCCCCCGTGTAATCGCTGAGTGGATTTCACACATTGGAGGAGGCAGGCCCGGGCAGCCGGTAAATAACTCATCACTGCGCCGCGACAGCAGATAACGAGCGCCAGGACTTCAGGAGTATGGTCGGTGTCTTTCCTGTTTGAGGATCTGTGTCTATAACGCTCATCTGCTATTTCAGTCACCTCCTCATTGGATTTACAATGATGTGCCAACCAGGTCTGGTGAGTCTGGAGCTCTTGTCCGTTACCCCCGGAAGCTTAGAACCCCCCATATCCTCTCTCCCCAATGAAGATGTTCAATAAAACGTTATTCTGCATTATACTACTGGAGTGGACCAGTCAGACCATCAGTCTGTGGGCACCAGAAGAAGGGCGGTTGGTGCTAATGGGTGGGCAGCTGAAGAACATATCCTAGACCAGTCTTCTCAACCTTTCTAGGGCAGGGACCCCTAGGTAACATTTGCCAAGTTGTGGTGACCCCCAACGGTAAAATTTAGAGATGCGCCAATACTGGTATTAGCGCGGGCTCTCTGGTGGGCTGTGCGGGCTCTCGGGTGGTCATTACGGGCTCCCTGGTGGCCAGTGCCATGTAGTGTACTGTATTTACACACATAGCTGTAGTGGTCCATTCTTCTACAAGAGAGCACCTTCCCTCACTACTGCCACTCCCGACACGACGCGTAACATGATGTGTTACGCCCCGCCCACACTCTTCAACTCCGCTCTTCCCTGGCCGCTGCAGCACCATCTAGTGGCGAGGCAAGAGAAATGATATTGCTGCGCTAGGAGGTGGCTGAAGAGCCTCTCACCTAGCCCAGCACAACACATGTGGCGACCCCCTCAACTGTGGGTTGTGACCCACAAGTTGAGAACCACTACCCTAGACAGACTAGAGATGAACCAGGCATTCGGCCGTTCCTCCGGGGGTGAGCGCTACATGGGGTATAGGGAAGGCAGCCATTCGGTATTCATGGGAAGACATCCATACTGGGAAGCTGTGGTGTCTCTGAGGTACAGTATAGGACAAGCAGCCATTACGGTATGTATCCCGGACCAGTTTTTATAAAGTGGTAGTATACCAACTCTAGGGACCAACAACCCTTTTAAATGCATTTTGTGGGTGGAACAAATATGGGGAAAAAATTCTTACGAACCTCAACAAATAGTCCTCCTCTATCAAAAGCAAACTAGAACTTTAGATACACTCCAAGGCCGTGTGGTTAAGTCATAATGAGCATGTGAGAGGAGTGAGACAGAGACAAAGTTTGTGTTGTGACCTAATTGTGGACCTTTGTCTACTTGCTTGGACCTCGGCCTAATTCTCAGATCCACTCGTTGCCTTCTGACCTTGTACCTCTACTGCCCATCTCATCCTAACCTTGTACCTCTACTGCCCATCTCATCCTGACCTTGTACCTCTACTGCCCATCTCATCCTGACCTTGTACCTCTACTGCCCATCTCATCCTGACCTTGTACCTCTACTGCCCATCTCATCCTGACCTTGTACCTCTACTGCCCATCTCATCCTGACCTTGTACCTCTACTGCCCATCTCATCCTGACCTTGTACCTTTACTGCCCATCTCATCCTGACCTTGGCTTGGACTAATAACTCCGGCTCTGTCCTCCGCAATGATACCCCACTACTGCCTGTTACTGACCCCAGCTTGTATCCCAGTTACGTATCTGCCTTCTGCTGTGGTACCCGATATTCCCTGCACCTGATTCCTGCCCAGTGGTTCTTATCCATCTGCTCTACACATCCACCAGATCCAACAGCTCCGGTGCTGCCTGCTACTACCAGCGCTCGTGCCACTTCTTGTCTTCATATCTCCTGTTACCACTTCCAGGGGCAAGAGGTGCAAGAGAAACCTCCTCATCAACTCGGTCTGAAACAGGTACCTGAGACAAAGAGGGACATTCTTCCATTGACTGCCAAGGGGGAAATTCCCCCCACTGACCACCAATGTAACAAGCATTCTTCCTACTGACCCCCAATGTAAGGAACATTCTTCCCACTGACCCCCAATGTAAGGAACATTCTTCCCACTGACCCCCAATGTAAGGGACATTCTTCCCTCTGACCACCAATGTAAGGGACATTCTCCCCACTGACCCCCAATGTAAGGAGTATTCTTCCCTCTGACCGCCAATGTAAGGACATTCTTCCCACTAACCCCCAATGTAAGGAGTATTCTTCCCACTGACCCCTAATGTAAGGGACATTCTTCCCACTGACCCCCAATGTAAGGAGCATTCTTCCCAGTTTTGACTTTGATATGATATATATATATTTTTATCTCGGTGGGTTATTACGGGTGAATAATACATGATTACTTCTCACCGCCAACAGCAAATAAAAAATTCATATAAAACACGACTTGTAAATGTAAAAGAATTGGAATAAAATTGACTAGAAATAACTTTTTCTCTTTTAAACTTTTTTTTTTGAAGTAGAAGCCGAGTTTTCCTCCGCTTGTCACTCTGCGGGGCCGCCGGCGTCATTCTGGCATCATCTCACACGAGGCAGCTTGACTCACAGCTGCCACTGCTCTGCCCACATGACTCTTCCCTGATAATGTGATAGAGACACGACTGCTAATGGATTCCAATAACAGAATTGTGACGTTTAAAGCTGAACGACCCACAAAATACATCCCCGAAATACCGTTACCCCCTGTAACCCCAACACTGACCCTCCCTGTAACCCCAACACTCACCCTCCCTGTAACCCCAACACTAACCCTCCCTGTAACCACAACACTAACCCTCCCTGTAACCCCAACACTGACCCTCCCTGTAACCCCAACACTGACCCTCCCTGTAACCCCAACACTGACCCTCCCTGTAACCCCAACACTGACCCTCCCTGTAACCCCAACACTGACCCTCCCTGTAACCCCAACACTGACCCTCCCTGTAACCCCAACACTGACCCTCCCTGTAACCCCAACACTGACCCTCCCTGTAACCCCAACACTGACCCTCCCTGTAACCCCAACACTGACCCTCCCTGTAACCCCAACACTGACCCTCCCTGTAACCCCAACACTGACCCTCCCTGTAACCCCAACACTGACCCTCCCTGTAACCCCAACACTGACCCTCCCTGTAACCCCAACACTGACCCTCCCTGTAACCCCAACACTAATCCTCCCTGTAACCCCAACACTGACCCTCCCTGTAACCCCAACACTGACCCTCCCTGTAACCCCAACACTGACCATGCGGGTTATAGAATTATAGGCCCGCAGTGTCTGCTCAGGTGTCTTAGAGTCCCTGTGGTTGTTAATTGGGGGAAATGAGAGTGAGTCATGAGTTCCTTGTACAGGTCTATGACCACTGGGAAAGAAGGTTGGCCTCGAGGTCACCAGGAGGGTGGCTGCCAGTCCTTACCCCATGGGGAGCAGGCCTTTCATTTGGCTACAAGCTGCTTTGTTGATCTTTGTGCCCTTTGCACCATACAACAGGAACACTCCGCTATTATTAAATCATCTACTGAATGTGACCATTACACCCGGCGTCCCCCCTAGGGTTGCCACCCATCCAGGATTCACCCGGACAGTCCGGGTTTTGAATGCTGTGTCTGGGTTTCATGCAGCAGATAGAAGACTGAAGGGAAGGACGGAGGTCACATATAAGAATGAATGGAAGGACGGAGGTCAGATATGAGACTGAAGGGAGGACGTAGGTCAGATAGAAGACTGAAGGGAAGGACGGAGGTCAGATACAAGACTGAAGGGGAAGACGGAGGTCAGATATGAGACTGAAGGGAAGGACGGAGGTCAGATATGAGACTGAAGGGGAGCACGGAGGTCAGATATGAGACTGAAGGGGAAGACGGAGGTCAGATATAAGACTGAAGGGGAGGACGGAGGTCAGATAGGAGACTGAAGGGAAGACGGAGGTCAGATAGAAGACTGCAGGGTGGATGTAGGTCACATATAAGAATGAATGGAAGGACGAAGGTAAGATAGAAGACTGAAGGGAAGAATGGAGGTCAGATAGAAGACTGAAGGGAAGGACGGAGGTCAGATAGAAGACTGAAGGGAAGGACGGAGGTCAGATAGAAGCCTGAAGGGAAGGACGGAGGTCAGATAGAAGACTGAAGGTTAGATAGAAGACTGAAGAGAAGGACGGAGGTCAGATAGAAGACTGAAAGGAAGGACGGAGGTCAGATAGAAGACTGAAGGGAAGGACGGAGGTCAGATAGAAGCCTGAAGGGAAGGACGGAGGTCAGATAGAAGACTGAAGGGAAGGACGGAGGTCAGATAGAAGACTGAAAGGAAGGACGGAGGTCAGATAGAAGCCTGAAGGGGAGGACGGAGGTCAGATAGAAGACTGAATGGAAGGATGGAGGTCAGATAGAAGACTGAAGGGAAGGACGGAGGTCAGATAGAAGACTGTAGGGAAGGCCAGATTTAGATGTCCACCAGGGGACTGACCCTTTAAGTCCTGATATGTTATAGGACGGAATTTGCATTTTATTCAGCCATTTCTCTCGGCATACTTAACATTCCTCCTGAACGCAGCGATTTCCAGTGATGGGTGAAAGCATGCGCTCTTGTGTTTATCCGTTAAGTCCTCCTAATTAAATTGCTAATGTAAATGAATGTTATTAAAGGATTAACCTTTTATTCTTCTCTTTAAGTGTTCAGTAGGCGCCGGGCCCGCCGCAGCCAAACCGGCAATGTATCTATTTAGGTTGAACAATGTAGCTCTGTGAAAGGGTTCTTTGTTCTGTTATCATCATATATGGTGCGCGCATTGGGCCGAACGTAAAGTATTTACAATGTGTAGAAGCTGCAGATACATCATTTAAAGGGCCACGTCTGTTCTACGATGGCATCCATTTATGGGGCTTCTACAAACACCGGGGGTTGCTGCAGGCCCGCGCTACCGCAAGGCAAGTCAGGCGGCCGCCTGAGGGCGCTGCAGGGTGAGGGCGGAAAAAACAGGGCATTTTGACAAGTACTTGTACTTGTCAAAATGCCCCGATGTTTGCGCTATGTTTTTTTTTCACTTACCTTCGGCGCGGGAGAGCAGCGGCGAGTCATCGCTGGTCCAGTGGGAGGAGCTCCAGGTGGGTGTCCTAATTTAGCTGGCCGGCGACTGCCAGAGGATCCCGACACACGCGGCCCCTCAGGCAGTCGCCGGCCAGCTAAATTAGGACCCCACCTGGAGCTCCTCCCACTGGACCAGGGATGACTCACCGCTGCTCTCCCGCGCCGAAGGTAAGTGAAAAAAAAAAAAAACCATAGCGCAAACATCGGGGCATTTTGACAAGTACAAGTACTTGTCAAAAAGCCCTGTTTTTACAGGGGGTCGGGGAGGGGGGAATCCTAGCACCGGCCCTGGGGTGCAGTTTCCAGCGCATGTAAAGTGCAATGACATAAGAATATCCGTTCAAGGCCCATAGTTCTCTTTTAACTCAGTTTCCTTAACCCCGGCCAGGACCATTTGGGACCCCATCATCTCAGGCAGGGTACTCTGCTGCCATCCATTCCTACCATAAGGCCGGAACACCGAGGATGACACTGTGGTTAGGGTTGCCCCCTGTCCGGGATTCACCCGGACCATCCCGGTTTTGAGTGCTGTGTCCGGGTTTCATGGCAGCTGAAACCTGCACACCAGATGTGAGGTAGACGGGACAATCAAAATTAAGATAGGGGATACTGGCCCCCCCACTGAAAACAGGCTCTACACTGTTATATTTTCATATGAGTAACCCATGACTCACTCATTCATATGTAAATATCACAATTCATTGATATGCAATTTCTGCACCTCCTCCTATTGCTGGTCAGTGTATATACCTCTGTTACATTGCTGGTCAGTGTATATACACAGGGGGGACTCCAACTAGCACAGTGACGGTGCATTCCGTCACATACCTCTGTTACATTGCTGGTCAGTGTATATACCTCTGTTACATTGCTAGTCAGTGTATATATCTCTGTTGCATTCCTGGTCAGTGTATATATCTCTGTTGCATTCCTGGTCAGTGTATATATCTCTGTTGCATTGCTGGTCAGTGTGTATATCTCTGTTGCATTACTGGTCAGTGTATATACGTCTGTTACATTGGTGGACAGTGTATATATCTCTGTTACATTCCTGGTCAGTGTATACACCACTGCTACATTGCTGGTCAGTGTATATACCTCTGTTACATTGCTGGTCAGTGTGTATATCTCTGTTACATTGCTGGTCAGTGTATATACCTCTGTTACATTGCTGGACAGTGTATATATCTCTGTTACATTCCTGGTCAGTGTATATACCACTGCTACATTGCTGGTCAGTGTACATACCTCTGTTACATTGCTGGTCAGTGTACATACCTCTGTTACATTGCTGGTCAGTGTATATATCTCTGTTATATTCCTGGTCAGTCTATATGCCTCTGTTACATTGCTGGTCAGTGTACATACATCTGTTACATTGCTGGTCAGTGTGAATACCTCTGTTACATTGCTGGTCAGTGTATATACCTCCGTTACATTGTTGGTCAGTGTATATATCTCTGTTACATTCCTGGTCAGTGTGAATACCTCCGTTACATTGTTGGTCAGTGTATATACCTCTGGTACATTGCTGGTCAGTCTATATACCTCCGTTACATTGGTGATCAGTGTAAGACCTTCTAATTTTCTCCTCGCTCCCTCTGCTGGCTGTCTCCCATCACTCTCTTGGCTGTCTCTCCTCTTTCTCTCCCCCTGGCTGTCTCTCCTCGCTCTCTCCTGGCTGTCTCTCCTCACTCTCTCTCCTGGCTGTCTCTCCTCTCTCTCTCTCCTGGTTGTCTCTCCTCACTCTCTCTCCTGGTTGTCTCTCCTCACTCTCTCTCCTGGTTGTCTCTCCTCGCTCTCTCTCCTGGTTGTCTCTCCTCACTCTCTCTCCTGG
>NW_017307248.1:529758-531007 GCF_000935625.1 Nanorana parkeri
TACATTGCTGGTCAGTGTATATACCTCTGTTACATTGCTGGTCAGTGTGTATATCTCTGTTACATTGCTGGTCAGTGTATATACCTCTGTTACATTGCTGGACAGTGTATATATCTCTGTTACATTCCTGGTCAGTGTATATACCACTGCTACATTGCTGGTCAGTGTACATACCTCTGTTACATTGCTGGTCAGTGTACATACCTCTGTTACATTGCTGGTCAGTGTATATATCTCTGTTATATTCCTGGTCAGTCTATATGCCTCTGTTACATTGCTGGTCAGTGTACATACATCTGTTACATTGCTGGTCAGTGTGAATACCTCTGTTACATTGCTGGTCAGTGTATATACCTCCGTTACATTGTTGGTCAGTGTATATATCTCTGTTACATTCCTGGTCAGTGTGAATACCTCCGTTACATTGTTGGTCAGTGTATATACCTCTGGTACATTGCTGGTCAGTCTATATACCTCCGTTACATTGGTGATCAGTGTAAGACCTTCTAATTTTCTCCTCGCTCCCTCTGCTGGCTGTCTCCCATCACTCTCTTGGCTGTCTCTCCTCTTTCTCTCCCCCTGGCTGTCTCTCCTCGCTCTCTCCTGGCTGTCTCTCCTCACTCTCTCTCCTGGCTGTCTCTCCTCTCTCTCTCTCCTGGTTGTCTCTCCTCACTCTCTCTCCTGGTTGTCTCTCCTCACTCTCTCTCCTGGTTGTCTCTCCTCGCTCTCTCTCCTGGTTGTCTCTCCTCGCTCTCTCTCTCCTGGCTGTCTCTCCTCGCTCTCTCTCTCCTGGTTGTCTCTCCTCTCTCTCTCTCTCTCTCTCTCTCTCCTGGTTGTCTCTCCTCTCTCTGTCCTCGCTCTCTCCACTGGCTGTCTCTCCTCTCTCTTCCCCTGGCTGTCTCTCCTCACTCTCTTGGCTGTCTCTCCTCACTCTCTTCTGTATATTCCCCCCCCAAAAAATTGCTACACGGCGCTAGAGTGTTCTGGTTTCGCTTGAAGAAAAGGTGGCACCCCTAACTGTGGTCCAATCAGAGTTGATGTCTCCCCTTCCAGTGCTTACTATCCAGCTCTCATGTCTCTCTGGACATCTTGTTGGTGAGCTGAGACTTTTCCTCTCTGGTCCCTTATCATTGGTTGAGGTGATTATTTGCTTGTTTGAACTGACAGTTGGCTCCATATCAAGTAGTAAAAGACTTCTTGACCTGTGTGAGACCCGCTCCTGTGGAGCAAAGCACTCTGGGAGTTATGA
>NW_017307248.1:531043-534065 GCF_000935625.1 Nanorana parkeri
GGGTTGATCCCCCCCCCCCCCCCCCCAAGGCTTGGCAGGGAGGTAGCCGCCTGTCTCTGCTCCTGCCTGTGATGTCTCTATGATATAGTGTTTCATGATGTGCAGTACAGTAGCTGCTGGAAGGACTGATGGGAAAGGTTTCAGATTGCAGAGCTCCGTCTTCTCTCCCATCTCCGTCCGCTGTCTTCCCTCTGAGCACTTCCAGATGACACATTGTGCCTTATAAAACTGTACAGCCGGCTTTGTTTTATTGCCGGGGACAAGTCGCTGCCGGATGACACATGGACTGGGAGCACACTGGAGTCACTGGATGATACATGGACTGGGAGCACAGTGGAGCCAGTAGATGTCACATGGACTGGGAGCACACTGGAGTCACTAGATGACGCATGGACTGGGAGCACACTGGAGTCATTGGATGATACATGGACTGGGAGCACTGGAGTCACTAGATGTAACATGGACTGGGAGCACACTGGAGTCACTGGATGATACATGGACTGGGAGCACTAGAGTCACTAGATGTCACATGGACTGGGAGCACTGGAGTCACTAGATGACACATGGACTGGGAGCACTGGAGTCACTAGATGATACATGGACTGGGAGCACTGGAGTCACTGGATGATACATGGACTGGGAGCACTGGAGTCACTAGATGTCACATGGACTGGGAGCACTGGAGTCACTAGATATCACATGGACTGGGAGCACTGGAGTCACTGGATGATACATGGACTGGGAGCACACTGGTGTCACTGGATGGGGTTCCCTGAGAGCTGAAAATGATTTCCAGGGGTTCCCCTGGGGTAAAGGGGTGAGAAAGGCGGTTTTGGGGTTCTGAGGATGGAAAGTGTTTTTAGGGGGGAGGAGCTTGACCTCGATGGTCTTTTTTTTTATGTGCTTTTGGCTTTCAGAACTTCTTGCTTGTGGACAGCAGCTAGGTAGCACTTCACACCTGGAACAGCATCGCATCAACGGTGCTTCTGCAACCAGTAACAATCTGAAGCTCTGATGATGAAAAGGGATCAACATGACAGTGATGGGCCAGTGACACAGACCCAGGGGGCCTATGGGATGTTTCCTGAAGAGCTTACAATCTAGGAGCATGCAAGGGAGGGAACTGGGCTCTCTACAACAGAATGCATTATAGAGAGCGTGTCATAGAGGCTGCCATGGCGGAATTCCCTCTGTAAATGCTAGTTGCCTGGCTGACCCTCTGACGCCAGTACTTCAGAACAATGCATTGACGTGCGGAATAATGGCGTTGGAGCCCCTGAGGTTTATGATGATAGTGACGTCTTGTTAGTTGTATCCACGCCATGATAAGGAATACAATATATGAATATCGGGCCGGCAGCTTCTGCACAGCGAAGTATTTCCACAATCACTTTGGGTTGTGATAGAGCGGAGATTGAAGTACTACATCGAGTCCAAAACATGGATGTGTTCCAAACGTAAATTTTTCACAACATCCAACGCGTTTCAGGGGCTACCCACCCCCCCTTCATCAGGGCTTGAAGAAACACACAGGCTGCTGACTGATGCTGTGCCAAGCCGCCCACTGTCTAAAAACACCCTAATTCATGGAGTTCACATAGGATGCTTCTTTAAAGTGAAGGGGCGGAGCTCAGCCCCCCCAAAACGCGTCTTGAATATTACCTGTATATGTGCATTTAACTTATTATATCCATTTTATTTAATCTTGTGTAGACATTCAAAGTCCCTGAGACTGCTGCTGGGGGCCGCCATCTTGGATGAGAAGTCAGCAGCCCCAGCAGGTTCACTAAAGAGACACTCTATAGCAGGGGTGCCCATGAGGTAGATGGTGATCGTAGCTCTCAGAGCTGATGCTGGTGGATCAGGAAGGGGGGGAATGGCGGCCCCTTTATTTCATGTTGGTATATTTATCTCGCTGTGCACACATGATTACCTATTAGCCCGAGTCTGCTGAGCCGAGCTCCCCGACACCTTTCTGGTGGATTCTGGGGGTTGAAGTTCTATGTATTACATCAAAGAATATTACTCTACACAGCAAAATACAGCAAGGTGAGCCAGGAGAGAGAGAGAGAGAGAGAGAGAGAGAGAGAGAGAGAGAGAGGAGACAGACAGGAGACAGAGCGAGGAGAGACAGCCAGGAGAGAGAGAGGAGAGACAGCCAGGAGAGAGAGCCAGGAGAGACAGCCAGGAGAGAGAGCGAGGAGATACAGCCAGGAGAGAGAGAGAGGAGAGACAGCCAGGAGAGAGAGCAAGGAGAGACAGCCAGGAGAGAGAGGAGACAGCCAGGAGAGAGAGCAAGGAGAGACTGTAAGGAGAGAGAGCAAAGAGAGACAGCCAGGGGAGAGATAAGACAGCAAGGTGAGAGAGAGAGGAGAGACAGCCAGGAGAGAGAGGAGAGACAGCCAGGAGAGAGCGCGAGGAGAGACGGCCAGGGGAGAGAGAGGAGAGACAGCCAGGGGAGAGAGAGGAGAGACAGCCAGGGGAGAGAGAGAGTGAGGGAGGTTTTTTTCTCGTTGGTAGATCTCATGTAGCTCGTCATTTGAAAAGTGGATCTTACACAACAATTGTGCGCAGCCCTGCTCTATAGTATTCCCCTTCACTCCTCCCCCAGCTGCTACATAAAAGGTTATGTAGGGAAGTGAGGGGAGGGGCGCAGGAGCTGGGCCACCACAGACAGTAATTAGGCATTCCCAGGTGAGGGAGCAGAGAGGGGGCCGTGCTAGAGAAGAGACTCTTCCTGGAGCAGTCTGATTTGCAGGGGAACATGAAGACACAATATGGAAAATGCTGCAAGCAAGGTTCCCTTTGCCTTTTCTGCGCATTTATCTGTAATTTCTTAATTTGGTGACAGGTTCTCTTTAAGGAAGCCAGAGACCTGCCACCAGTTTGTCATTCATTTAGTAAATGAAGCTTTCACGCCATAAAAAGATAAACCATAACAAGTGTTCCACTAGACACTGGTGCAGAAGTGCCGTAGAGATGCTCAATGCAGTTGTGGGCTGAGGAGCTCGCACTCTACAAG
>NW_017307248.1:534086-536251 GCF_000935625.1 Nanorana parkeri
GCTGCACTGAGCTCTCCCAACACTTAAACACAAAATGTTTATATCACAAAAAGCAGGATCTTCATGGCATCCACAATGACAGGGATAACCAGCGTGCCTTGGACCACAAGAGCTTGCAATCTACGGGCATGCATCGGAGGAAGGGGGGCCGAGGTACCAGTTCGCAGGTTCACCTTGTGCACACGTTCCTTTAGTAAACGAAACTTACACGCCAAAAAAAAAAAAAGGTAAAGACAGAACATGTGATCCGGCAGCAGTACTGTGGAGATGCTCCATGTGGTTTTGGGCTGAGGAGCTTACACTCTACAAGCATACATTCCAGTAGGGGAGGCAGGGTAGCAGTTCACCTTGGGCACACTGCTGCACTGAGTTGTCACACATACAACTATATAACAAAAGAGCACAAGGTTTGCATGACATCAACAATGACAAGAATCTTTATCATACTTCTGACCCCAAGAGCTTGCAATCTATGGGCATGCATTGGATGAAGGCGGGCCAGGTACCGGCTCCCAAGTTCACTTTGGACACACTGCTGCACTGAGCTACCCCAAAGCCTATAAAAATATGAAACCTTCCCAATGCAAGATACGGGGTCTGCACGGTGTTAACAACGACCCAACATTTTGACCCGAAGAGCTTGCAATCTAGGGGCATGCATGGGAGGAAGGCGGCCGAGGTACCAGATCACATGTTCACCTTCATTTAGTATAGGAAATGTTCATGCCAAACAAGCGGGTTAAGCCATGGTGCATTAGCGACTGGTGCAGCAGCGGCCTAGAGATGCTCAATGCGGTTTTGGGCTGAGGAGCTTGCACTCTACAAGCATGCATTCCAGTAGGGGAGCCGGGTGTCAGGTCACCTCGGACGCACAGCTGCACGGAGCTCTCTCAGAGCCTATATAAAAATATCATCTATTACAACAAAAAAGAAGCAGGAGCCGCACGGCATTGGGAAGGATGGAGATCCCTGACTTCCTTTGACCCCCAAGAGCTTGCTATCTAACGGCATGCACCGGAGGAAGGCGGAACGGGTACCAAGCACTCTGCAGCACTCAGCTCTCCCACAGCCATATTTTTATATGATACTATTCTAACAAAAGAAGCAGAATTTAGGTGCCAACCCTCTCCCCTCCCTTTTCCCCATTAACATGGAGGCAGACTGTCTGTCCATTGACCCCATGAGCTTGCAATCCAAGGGTGTGCTTTGATGGGGGGAGTACCAGGCACTCTGCTCTACCAAAGCCTATAAAATATAAAAATATTACAACAAAAGAAGAAGGATCCCCTATGGTATTACCAAGGTGGGAGACTGTCTGCTGCCATTGACCCCAAGAGCTTGCAATCTAAGGGCGTGCATCAGAGGAAGGCGGATGGGGCAACGGACACTCTGCTGCACTCAGCTCTCCCTAAACCCATTAAAATATGAAACTATTCCAACAAAAGAAGAAGGATCCGCATGGCGATAACAAGGAGGGAGAGTCTCTGTTCCCTTTGACCCTAAGAGCTTGCAATCTAACGGCATGCATCGGAGGAAGGCGGACAGGGTACCAGGCACACTGCTGCACTCAGCTCTCCCAAAACCCATTAAAATATGAAACTGGGATTTACATGGCATGAACATGGAGGGAGACTGTCTGCTTCCGATGACCCCAAGAGCTTGCATTCTAAGGGTGTGCATTGATGGAAGAGGGGTTTGGGGGGAGGGGGGATACTCAGCACTCTGCTCTACCAAAGCATTAAAAAATATGAAACTCTTCCAACAAAAGAAGCAGGATTTGCGGGGCATTAACAAGGACGGAGACTGTCTGCTTCCATGGAGCCCAAGAGCTTGCAATCTATGGGGATGCATATGAGGAAGGCGGAGGAGGTAGCGGACACTCTGCTGCACTCACCTCTCCCTAAACCTATTAAGATATGAAACTCTTCCAACAAAAGAAACAGGATTTACATGGCATGAACAAGGAGGGAGACTGTCTGCTACCGCTGAGCCCAAGAGCTTGCAATCTAAGGGCATGCATCGGAGGAAGGCGGATGGGGCAACAGACACTCTGCTGCACTCACCTCTCCCTAAACACATTAGGATATGAAACTAGGATTTACGTAGCATGAACAAGGACGGAGACTGTCTGCTTCCGTTGACCCCCAAGAGCTTGCACTCTAAGG
>NW_017307248.1:536282-537349 GCF_000935625.1 Nanorana parkeri
CAAAGCCTAAAAATATGAAACTATTCCAACAAAAGAAGCAGGATCCGCATGGCAATAACAAGGATGGAGACTGTCTGCTTCCACTGAGCCCAAGAGCCTTCAATCTATGGGCATGCATCGGAGGAAGGTGGGCGATGGAGCGGACTCTCTGCTCTACCAAAGCCTAGAAAATATGAAACTGTTCCAACAAAGGAAGCAGGATCCGCATGACAATAACAAGGCTGGAGACTGTCTGCTTCCACTGATCCCAAGAGCTTGCAATCTAACGGCATGCATTGACAGAAGGGGGGTGGGGGAGTACCGGGCACTCTGCTCTACCAAAAGCCTAAAAAATACGAAACTCTTCCAACAAAAGAAGCAGGATTTGCGAGGCATTTACAAGGATGGAGACAGCCTGCTTCCATTGAGCCCAAGAGCTTGCAATCTAAGGGTGTGCATCGGAGGAAGGCAGATGGGTACCAGTTCACCAACTTCACCTTGACCAGGCTAACACACTGATTGTTTTTTTTCTTTTACCCCAAAAAATCCCAGACTGTCTCGTAGGCACCGCTGTCCTCAACCCCGACTCAGGTCCTCTTTAAGATCCGTGCATCCGGCGGCGTCAGCCTGGAGTCTGCAATTATCTGTCATCGCGTGGGTCTTTCACGATTGTCCAGGTAGCGACCCCCCCCGGGCTCAGGCTGGAGGCTGCATGGAGGTTGTAAAGTGGGGCTGAGCGTTCGGCTCTATTACGCAGCAATTTCCAACGGCCAACTTGAGCCTCTGCGCTTTCCCCACGCGTCTCCCGTACCCGACTGCCTGTGTTTATCTTTAATCCTATGTCTCCCCTTATAGGTCTGTGTCTCCGTGATGTACAGATTTCTGTACGTCCGTCTGGCGTCTCTGATGCTCTGTCTCCCCCTATAGGCCTGTGCGCTGCTGACGGCGATGTGATGAAGAGCTTTATGTTGTGTCTAGACCACGCCGAAGTCTGTTTACCGAGTACTGGTTGTTTGCTTTCCACCCAAAACTCCAATGTCCCTGAAGAAGTGAAGATATTTAAGTTTTTAACCCCCCCCCCCCCCCCC
>NW_017307248.1:537532-542965 GCF_000935625.1 Nanorana parkeri
CAAAAAAAAATAACGAGGTGTAAAAATAGTAAAATGTGTGATAACAAATAAAATAACAGCCCTTATCTCCATGTGCAATCTTCAATAACTAAAAAATACTCTGATGGGTATCACTTAGCTCTCCGGGTGCAATCCCACCATCTACTGGACTGGAGCTCACCGGATCAAGATGACCTCCTCAGCAAAGCTAGGCCAGAAAGGACTTTTTCATTTCCTCCCCAACCAAATAAACTTTCTGTCCTCTATGGCAAGGTTTTATCAATCCCACCTTCAACTGCACTGGAGCTCACCAGATCAAAATGACCTCCTCAGCAAAGCTAGGTCAGAAAGGACTTCATAATCTCCTCTCCACCCAATCAAACTTGCTCTCTTCTATGGCAAGGTTTTCTCAATCCCACCTTCAACTGGACTGGAGCTCAGCAGATCAAGATGACCTTCCCAGAAAAGCTAGGTCAGAAAGGACTTCATAATCTCCTCTCCAACAAATCAAACTTGTAATTCTCTATGGCGAGGTTTTCTCAATCCCACCATCTACTGGACTGGAGCTCACCGGATTAAGATGACCTTCTCAGCAAAGCTAGGACAGAAAGGACTTCATCATCTCCTCTCCAATCAATCAAACTTGCTGTCCTCTATGGCAAGTGTCTCTCAATCCCACCATCTACTGGACTGGAGCTCAGCAGATCAAGATGACCTTCTCAGCAAAGCTAGGACAGAAAGGACTTCATCATCTCCTCTCCAATCAATCAAACTTGCTGTCCTCTATGGCAAGTGTCTCTCAATCCCACCATCTACTGGACTGGAGCTCACCGGATTAAGATGACCTTCTCAGCAAAGCTAGGACAGAAAGAACTTCATCATCTCCTCTCCAATCAATCAAACTCGCTGTCCTCTATGGCAAGGGTCTCTCAATCCCACGACCTACTGGACTGGAGCTCACAGGTTCAAGATGACCTTCTCAGCAAAGCTAGGACAGAAAGGACTTCATAATCTCCTCTGCACCCAATCAAACTTGCTGTCCTCTATGGCAAGGGTCTCTCAATCCCATGACCTACTGGATTGGAGCTCACCGGATTGAGATGACCTCCTCAGCAAAGCTAGGACAGAAAGGACTTCATAATCTCCTCTGCACCCAATCAAACTTGCTGTCCTCTATGGCAAGGGTCTCTCAATCCCACCATCTACTGGACTGGAGCTCTCTGGATCAAGATGACCTTCTCAGCAAAGCTAGGTCAGAAAGGACTTACATAGTTACATAGTATTTGAGGTTGAATAAAGACACAGGTCCATCAAGTTCAACCTTTGTGAGCATGTGTGTGTGTATAGTGTATATGAGTCTCTGTTTTCCAGTCATGAAGAGTTCCTGTACCCCTGTATGTTCTGGTCTCTGAGGAAGGTATCTAAATGATCTTTGAATGGTTCCATTCTTTCTGCTGATACCACTGCTTGAGGAAGGGAGTTCCACAATTTGACCGCTCTAACAGAAAAGCAGTCCCTACGCCCCGTGTGGTTAAATCTTTTCTCCTACAATTTTAGGTGGAGGCCTCTAGTCTTCTTTAGGGAGTGTAGCGCACCCCCAAAGGGGCCGCAGAGAATAGTAGAACCATCCATCATTGCCATGTCTAAGAGTAGCCAGAGTCAAACTACCCATTAACACTTACCACCCTCTATGGTGATGGATAAAAGCGAGGTCCAGACTGTAGATATGATGCTGAGGAACTTTACTGATGAGCTTCAGGGGGAAGAGTTGAGGGTCAGGGTCATCCAGGCTGGTGTAGACTCCTTTAGGCAATAAGACAGAGTAACTGCTGCCATCACCGACTAGGACCTTTAAGCCAGACATGGCAATTTGTGTGTAGAGCACCTGGCCAAGCAGTACTTGAATCAGAAGTCATTGGTCACCTTCACCCTTGGTCTCAAGCCTCATCCCAAACTCAGGCCTCTGTGCAAGCACATAGCTTATCCCCAGGCTTTAGGCCTAGCCAAATCAGACAGTCCGTAACAGCCTCCCCCCAGGCAGAGCCCGGGGGTTGAAGAGAGAGCTTGCATGGTCCACCCCAAGTATTTATGCCCTCTCCCAGCATGCACCACTGGCCATAGACCTCCTATTGATGGGCTTGGGAGACATACATACTCATAAGAGTCTCTCATTTGTTACTCTGCCCTATGGCCAGGGTACACTCAGCAGCAGGCAGATGCAAATGATGACAGACTGATTAGGGGAAACCAAATGAGCAAAGACTACAAATCAGCATCAGACTGATTACAATCTGAAAATACTAAATGTACTAAGTACTCCTACTTACAGGGTGCTACAGGAGGTTACAGTAAACAGTTTTTTACTGACAGTGGCGTAACAATCCCAGGCGGCCGCTATGGGGCCCGGGGCACAGGCGGGCCCGGCCAGATGCCGTGCGGGCCGCCTGGGTTGCTGTGGCATCTTATGCTGGTGGCTTTCACTGGCGGCTGTGAGAAGAATGCGCTGCTGTTCAGATCACTGACCGTGATCTGTGTAGCGCTGCGTTCTTCTCACAGCCGCTGCGGAGTTAATGAGAGCCAGCAGCGGCGATGTAGCAGGCTGGACCCGGCAGAGAAGTAGAAGGCGGGGCCCGTGGTTGGCAGCAGAGGAGGAGGCGGGGCACGCTGACGGAGAAGGAGGCGGGCCCGGCGACGGAGGAGGAGGCGAGGCCCATCAGCGATCGTGCAGGAAGAGGAGGCGGACAGGTAAGGAGTGTGACCAGCCCACCTGAGGGTGACCCTGCAGAGCCCACCATAGAGAGGGATCTCAAGTGGGCTTTGCAAGGGGCATAACTAGAAGTCACAGGGCCCCATACAAAATTTTGCTATGGGGGCCCTGTGATTTCTAGTTACACCCCTGATTACTGATATTACCATCACCGTGGTTGTACATCAAACTCATGTCCCCTTTGAATCGCCTCACTTCCAGAGTGAACAAGTTTACATTTAGCAACCTCGTCTCAGCTTAGGTCCTCCAGCCCCTTAATTAGTTTAGTTGCCCTTCTCTGGACTCTCTCCAGCTCCAGGACATCCTTTCTGTGGATCGGTGACTGAAACTGAACCGCATACTCCAGATGAGGCCGAACCAGTGTTTGGTAAAGTGGCAAAATGATTGCTTTGTCTCTCCAGTACATTCCCTTCTTAATGAAAGACAGTACTCTGCTCTCCGTGTGAGCTGCAGCCTGGCATTGTGTGCTATTTTTTAATCTGAAGTCAACTATGGGCCCCAAATCTTTTTCCATGTCTGACTTCCCTAGTGGAGTTCCCATTAACGTGTAGTCTGCATGCCTGTTTTTAACCCCAAAATGCATTTGTTTGCATTTTTCAACATTAACGTCATCTGCCGTGTAGTTGCCCACTCCCCTATTTTATCCGGGTCCTCCTGTAATGTTATGAAGTCTAAGTCCGTGTCTATTACCCTCCCGATTTTAGTATCATCAGCAAACACAGAAACATGGCTATGAACACCTTCCCCATCAAATTGACAGCAGGCAGTGGGCCGGTACAATAGCAAGCCTGCTATTGGCTATTACAATTCGAAATAGCCAATAGCAGGCTGGCTATTGTACTTCCCACTACCCGCAGTTTACATTCAGCTGCAAAATCCTGCTGCCGGCACATGAATAAGGCGGGGGGGGGGGGGGGGGTGGTTCTCAATAGGGGTCAGCCGATATCAGGCAACTGCCTGCTGTTTACATGCAGTTGCGCTAGAAGCTGTATGTAAACAGAATATCTGTAACTGATAACGGTTATCGGCTTGAAAGGTGGCCCATAATTGGTATTGGTTCCGAAAAACCGCTAACAGAGATTACCCTCTTTAGCTGCCCTCAACTCACCAGAGACAGGGAAACTTTTCTTCCTAAGTCACTTGGGCAGTGGATCAGTAAATGTGCCAACCAGCACCTACACCATCAGTCCTGTGGACACAGAGAGGCTGCCCAGAAGGAACTACACTTCCTCTAAGTCCTACAGAAGGTCCATGTCTTCTAAGTCCTACAGAAGGTCCATGTCTTCTAAGTCCTACAGAAGGTCCATGTCTTCTAAGTCCTACAGAAGGTCCATGTCTTCTAAGTCCTACAGAAGGTCCATGTCTTCTAAGTCCTACAGAAGGTCCATGTCTTCTAAGTCCTACAGAAGGTCCATGTCTTCTAAGTCCTACCGAACGTCCACTTCTTCTAAGTCTTACAGAATGTCCATGTCTTCTAAGTCCTACAGAAGGTCCACGTCTTCTAAGTCCTACAGAAGGGCCATGTCTTCTAAGTCCTACAGAAGGTCCATGTCTTCTAAGTCCTACAGAAGTTCCACGTCTTCTAAGTCCTACAGAAGGTCCATGTCTTCTGAGTCCTACAGAAGGTCCATGTCTTCTAAGTCCTACAGATTGTCCAACCTCTTCCGAAACATGGCCCATGATTCTGCTGACCAAACTCAGCCCAATAACAGAATGTCCATTCGGGATTGGTTTTTAGTGACAAAAATAAATCTTTATTTGAGATTCAACATATCCAAAATAAGAATTCAGAACAGTTCCACTTCGATGATACAAGTTCTCTTTGTAACTCATAAACAATGCTTCCAATTGGAGTCACGTGGTGCCCCAATTCTTGCTATGGTACTTTCTCTGTCCCCGATCCAGAAGTCTGCACACCAACTACCAGTGACGTGCGGTACCTTCCCTGCTGGGTGAGGTGTTCCCCCTGCCCGTCCCAGCCCCGCCCCAAGTACACCCTGCTCTGCCCACAGCCCACCACCGCCCTGCACACAGCTAGCCAAAGGTCACAAAGCTATGCGTGGAGGAGGGAGGGAGGAAGAAGGGAGGACACAGGGAGGATCCTCCCTGTCCCTCACTTGCTCGTCACTGGTGAGGCATCGAGATCGATGGCCTCAGTGGTTTTTTTTTCTTCTTTTTTTTGATTGGACAGCTTGGACCAATGGCCCTTGCCATTGGTCAAAGCTATCCACAGAGCTCACGCCTATAACACAGAGTAGAGGCTGTGACAGTTCTTGTCTCAATAGTTAGGTTACACAAGCAGTGTGGAAGCCCGCTGCTGTGTAACCTAACTAGCTGTCAAAAGTCAGATGCAGCACCGCCTGTAATTACCATCCAGCGCTCCGTCCATGACAGGTTGCACAGCGGGGGGGGGGGGGGGATTTCCCTGATGTGTAACCTGTTACAAGCCGCTCTAAATAGAGAAAAAGCTGTCAGCTTCAGGCTTGAAGCTGACAGCTTTTTCCTCCATGATACTAGATGAGACTCTAGTGAGCCTCACCTGCCTCCCCTGACCGCACGTCCCTGCCAACTACCCTCTCTCCTCAGGGGAGCAGAAGTTATTTTCATAGAGGGAACGCTGCTGTCACCCAAGCAGGGGCGTCCCAAGGCTGGGTGACACCCGGAGCGGTAACCGAGTGGCACCCCGC
>NW_017307248.1:543160-559999 GCF_000935625.1 Nanorana parkeri
GTAACCGAGTGTCACCCCGCCGAGACGTCACTGCGCGTGACGTCACCACGCGCGTGCGCGATGACGTCATCGCGCACGCGCGGCAGTATTCTGATACCTTCCGGCGCCCATCTTGGTGATGGACGCCGGCAGAGAGAGGAGGGGACAGTCACCCGGCGGGATAAGGTATGCCGCCGGGTCCCCTCCTCTCTCCTGACACTGTCGGGCGTTCGGTCCATGACCAAGCGCCCGACTTTTCAGAGGGGGGTGACACCAAAATGACTGTGAGTCATTTTGGTGTCACGCCTCCAATGGTGTCACCCGGGTGCGGGCCGCACCCCCCTTGTGACGACACTGCACCCAAGTTCCCCTTCCCTGTCTGATGGGGGAACCCAGACTAGGCATCTAATGGTGATCTCAGCCCTTTCTTAAATTGTCTCCTCGACCCGCCCCTGCCCACTCTACAATTTCACCACCACATGTTAATTAGAGTGACAGGGCCACGTTCAATCAGCAGAGGGGGGCAGCACCGATTTCTAAAAGGGGCCGACATATATCTTTAACGAGTAGGCCTCCACCATTATGATAATAAAATACACAGTCATCATATTCCCGCGGACTCAAGCACCGAGATCCATGTTCCTGAATGCACTCGCTCTAATTGGTTTTGGCCTTGGCAAGCAGGCGCGAAGCAAGAGGCGTGCAGTTACAACAATCTGCCGCAGGGGTCACCGCCAAGGTCTCTACTATTATACACATGAATAGATGAATAATATTGCCTAATGGCGCATAACCTTTCTTTACATCGTAACTGCTCTGCTGCTGCATAGAAGATGACAGGAGGACCACAGAGAGGAAGCGAGGAAGGAAATTACATAATTGGCTGAGGAGTTACGAAACTAACACTCACCAGGGATAGGAATTGGACCAGTTATACATGGAGCAATTTACAGGCTCATCCATCAAACGTGGCAGCGTGGCCAGACTTGGGACCACATGGGCTTCTTGCGTTACTTCTGAAAACATTTGCAGGGGAAGTTGTTCGGTAATGCAGTAAGCTGCAGCAACTTGTCAAGTCAGCAGCAGCAGCAGAAACTGGTATATAAGGAGAGATATACATTGGATACAATACATTTGTTGCATTAAAAAAAAAGTATATTCCTGCTTTTTAAACCGAAAACCCAATTCCACCCAAAACTAATCTGTTGGGTCCGGGTGGGCACCATCTCCTCTGATTTCTAAGCAGTGTTTTGTGCCTCTGACCTTTCACAAAGCCATCACAAAGGTGTCACTATAATGAGCCACACTAGTCTCGCACATGCCCAAGCTTAAAGTGGACCTTTCAGTAACTTCACAGGTCTCCATGAACTAATTCCTAAAATGTCACAATACACTGAGTGGCCAGATTATTATATACACCGAGTGGCCGGATTATTATATACACCGAGTGGCCGGATTATTATATACACTGAGTGGCCGGATTATTATATACACTGAGTGGCCAGATTATTATATACACCGAGTGGCCGGATTATTATATACACTGAGTGGCCGGATTATTATATACACTGAGTGGCCGGATTATTATGACCACCTGACGTTTGTAGGCAAATTAGCTATAATTTGGCGCTGAAGTTGCTAGAGGGCCAGACCATTATAAATAGGGAAGCGGGTTGGTTACCACGACAGTAGAAGTGATTGGGAAGATTCGGGGAAACAACGCGATGTAACAGCCTTGGAACGCGGGATGATTGTTGGCGCTCGGAGCCATGGAGCGAGTATCAGCAAAACAGCAGAATTGGTTACATGTTCAAGAGCAGCTGTTGTTAAAGTGTTTAAAGACCGGACTGTCAGCCGAAAATCTGGGTCCGAGCGTGCGAATTGTGGCCGCCAGCGACTAGTCAATGTTAGGGCAGAACGGGGGAGGGGCGAGACTGGTACAAGACAACAGAAGGGCAACAGCGCCGTGTCAGATTCCTCACATCACCTTTCATCATCTCGTGGAGTCACCAGGCGGCCCAACGAAGTACTGATGGGGGGGTCATAATAATCTGGCCACTCAGTGTATACAGCGACAGTATCATTTCACAAAATATCTCCATCGTTTTTCAATAAAAAGTAGGCTTTGAGCTCTAGTCAGGTAAAATGAGGTCATCAGCCTGTTGCAGGCAGGAGGAAACATTTTCTCAGTCACCTCTCCCCCCAGTGATCAGACTATAACTTTTCAGCATACCACAAGTTGAGAGGTAGCAGCACTGGTCCATTTACACATGAGAAACATGACTCAGGTAGCTCAGAGGTCCCTTTCCATTACCCACTTCCCTCCAAACCCCCCTTTCCCTGTTACCAATAACTACGCCACACAACAACGGGAGTTTAAATGGCCACAGCAGCCTTTTATTATAAAAACTTATAAATAACATTATAAATAACCATATTAAATCTCCAGGCCTTACTGGAGAGGTGCAAAGGCGGCATACATGAGGAGGACTTTACCAATGAGGTGACAGGAGAGGTGCATAGGTGGCACACATCAGAGGGACCTCACCAATGGGGGCTGCAGGGTAGGTACATACATGGAATGCATAAGAAGGACCTCACCAATGGGGGGCTGCAGGGGACATACATACATGGCATACATAAGGAGCGTACATAAGGAGGAACTCACCAATGGGGGCTGCAGAGGAGGTACATAGGTGGCATAATAAGGAGGACCTCCCCAATTCAGGCTGCAGAGTAGGTTCTTGGGTGGCATACGTGAGGAATACCGAGCCAACTGGGGCCACCGGGCAAGTGCATGGGCAGCAAAAATCAGGATGACCTCACCAATGGGCTCTGCAAGGAAAGGTGCTTAGGTGGCGTACGTAAGGAGGACCCAATTGAGGCTGCAGGGTCGGTGCTTAGGTGGCATACATGAGGAAGACTGAACCAACTGGGGCTGCCGGGTTAGTGCATAGCTAGCAAAAAGCAGGAGGACCTCACTAATGACACTGTAGGGGAAGTGCTTGGCTAGTGTACATAAGGTAAACATCATCAATGGAGGTTACAGAGGAGGTGCCTAGTTGGCATACATCAGGAAGACCTCATCAATGAGGGTTGCAGGGGAGGTACATAGGTAACATATATCAGAAAGATGCAGACTGCAGGAGAGGAGCTTAGGTGATGTACATAAGGAAGACCTCACCAACTGTGCTTCAGGGTAGATGTTTTGCTGGCATCCATGATGTAGGCCTCAACAATTGGGGCTGCAGGGTAGATGCTTAGGTGGTATACATGAGGGGATCCTCACCAATGGAGGCTGCAGGGTAGGTGCATAGGTGACATAGATGAGGAGGACCTCACCAAATAGGGCTGCAGGCGAGGTGCATAGATGTCATACATGAGGGGGATCTCATCAGTGGGGGCTGCAGGGTAGGTGGTTAGGTGGCATACAGCAGGGCCCTCACCAATAGGGGCTGCAAGGGAGGAGCATAGATGTCATACAGGAGGGGGACCTCGCCAATGGGGACTGAAGGATAGGTGCTTAGGTGACATACATGAGGGGACCTCACCATTTGGGGTCATTGGGTAGGTGCATAGGTGACATAGATTAGGAGGATCTCACCAATGGGGGCTGCAGGATAGGTGCTTAGGTGGCCTACATCAAGAGAACTTCTCCAGCGATATGCTGCTCATTTATATTCCAGCAAGCTGGGTGGAGGTGGAGAAGTGACACCGCAGTGTGACAATCACAAGGCTGACACATGAATATTTTTGCAGGTAAAACGGTGTGAATATATGTGTTTTAGCTGTGCATTCATCTGCTGTGACCGGTGTTTTACATCAAACCATCTCGTTAGCCTGCAGCAGATCGCTCATGGCTGGTCCTCCATAGTAGCCGGATTATCTGTATTTATGACTAACCGTCATCACTTGCCTGACCCCCCGAACGAGAGAGACGTCTGACACCCTGATGATACAGCAGACAACAGCTGGATAGCATCTTCCTCAGCTGACTGCCAAACGAATTCCCTTATCCGAAGCAGAACACTTCAAAACTCTCCTCCATATATGTTTAATAATGTGAGATTTCGCAAGGGATGAAGAGGCGAACGCTTCCTTCAAAGCATCAGTCTAACACTCTCTCTATCAAAGACGTCAATTCCCGGTGTGTTAGGGTGAGCGGGAATGAGCTCACTGGCCGGCATTGGCGTCCTGTAAGAGATGGAAAGACCCTCAGGGATAGGGAGCCTGGAAAGAGGAGGGGCACCGGGATTAAACATGCACCATTGGTTAATATTTAGCAGTACTGTACTAATAAACCTGAGGCTGTAAAGCAGAATGGGTTGGGGAGGGAATGATGGCAATCTAAGAATGGGCCCAAGTGTCACGATCTGGATCAGGCTCGGAGCCCAGTAGCTGAAACAGCAGGCAAAGTCGTAGTCAAACAGGCCGAGTTCGGCACACAAGCAGACGGTAGTAGTATAGGAGCAGGCAGAAGCGTAGTCAGTTATCAATCCGAGGTCAGTAGTAAGGGTGGGCCTGGGCGTGTTCGCAGCTCCACGTGCCGAGCCCGCCAGGAAGCTGACAGCGCCGCAGCGCCAATCACAGGTACTGAGACATTTCCCGATCTCTGCAGCTGCGGAACGGGAAAATGTCTCAGTACCTGGCATTGGCGCTGCGCGCTGTCAGCTTCCTGGCGGGCTCGGCACATGGAGCTGCGATCATGCCAGAGCCCATCCTTAGTCAGTAGCCAAAGGTATCAGGTATGAAGTGGAAGACGGTGAGAGTAGTCGGTGAGTCAGCAACCAATGGTCGGTACACGGGTAGCAGTATGAGCGGATTGTATCACAGGAGTAGCAAGGAAGCAAGATAATGGCAGTAGTTTAATAATCTGGCAAACAGGAAGTGCAGAGGCGTGGCTTAAATAGGAAGTTCAAGGAAGGAGCAAAGAGTTCAGCAGAAACTAGGTTTACATGAGGATTACACAAGAAATCAGACAAGGAGCTATCCAAGGTTCTAAGGCGACTCAGCAGGTAGAACCATTGCCAGCTACAGCCGAGGCCCTGGGTTCAGATCCGGTTCCTGACACCAAGACTTGCCTACTTTAGGTTGTGTTTGGCAAAGTGGGAACCTCAAACCTTCTACTTATGGGGTGCATTGGATTCTGCTGTGTGTGCATACTCTTGGCCTTTTCTCCAGTACAGTTTAATATTCGTGTCCTGCCGAGTTCCTTTGCACTATGACTTCCACCAATACGTGCCAACCAATGAGAATTTGGCAAAGGAGTCTTCTTGAAGTAGAATTTTCCAGAGAGAAACATATGGCCTGCTAACATCCTTCAGGGTGCAAGAGGTCTTTATTCTTCAGAATACTTGTTGATTAATCTCATGGCTTAGGTTAGATGACTTGAGGGGCCAGGGTTGGGGTTGAAGGTTAAAGCCCATCTTTGAGAAAACCCCAAAAAAACCATTTTAAGACGTTGCTACAGAAATAGACGTCCACCGCTTTGCCGTTTATAAACGTTTGGCGGTACTAACGAGCAGAGGTCTCTCCCCCCAAAATGTTGGCGGTTTAGCTCACCAGTGACGAGCATCATTTCCGGGCGGATGAATCCTTTAAGAGGCGCGCACATTTTTATACAGAACGATGAAAATTTCTATAGAGGGATTGAAGAATTCCGCGAGTGTAAATGTAACGTCTGCGTTTCCATCGATTGATTTATTTTGGCCAAACGCAGGATGTTTTCACTTAGCGAGCAGCGATGATGTATGGACATGCTTCTTCTCTGGATCACGCTCGGGGTCTTCTCCTCTCCTCCTACGCAGCCCTGACCCCCCTCTATGGTAGCGCTTTTCCCGGGCCTGTCCTTCCGTTCCTCCGCCGCGCTACATGTGGTTGTAATTCCGCCCGATGCTGCATTACTTAATCCTCGGCCGTATGGAAAATAATTGTCAGACTTTATCTGATTGGAGAGCGGCTCTGGAGTTATGGACGATTACCGTGCACTTAGACGGAGCTGAGAATGTGCAGATTTGCAGAATAAACATATAAAATAAAGCAGAGCGATTGACTGATAACATCCCGCTTTGTTAGGGGGACTGCAACACACAAAAAGCAAGGGAGACCTAACTGGAAAAGTATGTATTCCCGGCTGGGAAGGGGGAGGAACAGATTAAAACAGAACCCCTTGACAAGCAACTAAATACACCGATCAAATACATATATATGTTCACTGGTTTACCTTCTTAAAGGATTCCGTATTCCGTTCGACAGCCTTGTGATTTACACACAAGATCAATATACCGCTTGCAGCTGTACCGCTTCCTGATTCAGCTCCACCAATCGCTGGACAGAGATCATGGTGATGGTTTTCATTGTCCAGAATGAGGTGACACAAGGGGAGATGACTGAAACAGGACATTGTGGCTTCTGCCAGGCTATGCAGTGCAACAGAGCTGTTTTAAATCAAGAGATTGACTGAACAGAATTACAAACGCTTCAGCAGATGAACTGTGAATATGCGTTTATTTTAATTGTGCAATTAGCAGTTTGCCTGGTGACACTCCTGAATGGTGATGAGCGAACTGGCTTGGGTGCGGTTGGTGTGGATGTTCTCTAAACTCAGCCAGAAGCCCAGGTCCAATCAAACTGAACCCAGGGCTGCCTGTGTCCCAGCAACCAATGATGCACTATAACAACCAAGCACAACTGTGAAGCCCCCAGCATCCTAGGAGCCAATGGTGCTGTGCAGCTCGGCCACCAGTTAATCAATTAAGCCACCAAAATCTTAGGAGCCAGTGGCGCTGTGTGGCTTAGCCACATGTCAACCAACGGTGAAGCTCAGCCCCCAGTCAACCAACGGTGAAGCTCAGCCACCAGTCAACCAACGGTGAACCTCAGCCACCAGTCAACCAATGACACTGAGGCGCCACCAGCATCTTAGGAACCAATGGCACTGTGCGGCTCAGCACTTCATAGTGTCAACCAATGACACTGTGGAGCCACCATGATCCTAGGAACCAACAGCTCTGTGTGGCTCAGCCACCAGTCAATTAATGACACTGTGGAGC
This sequence comes from Nanorana parkeri, assembly GCF_000935625.1. Taxonomy (NCBI): domain Eukaryota; kingdom Metazoa; phylum Chordata; class Amphibia; order Anura; family Dicroglossidae; genus Nanorana; species Nanorana parkeri. Next base: position 550,192 of record NW_017307248.1, read on the forward strand.
CACCACCATCTTAGGAACCTATAATGCTGTGCAGCTTAGCCACTAGTCAACCAATGGCACTGTGGAGCCACCATCATCATTGTAACCAATGGCTTTGTGTGGCTCAGCCACCATTTAACTTTTAAAAAAAGTTAGTGAATATATTTCCCCTCAGCTTCAGGGGTTGACGTCACCATCCTTCCAATGAGATCCTGAGAAATGCTCCGTAGACCAACTCCTGTGAGGTGATGCTCCATCACAGTTCAAGAGTGTCTTGCTGCTCTGTACTCTGCAGTATCTGCTTGATGGAAGGATGGTGACATCACCCTTATCTAGGGGCTGTGAGTGGAGGATGGGGGTAGGATGAGTATATTTACTAAAGTTGAACTCCAGTCTTCCCTTCCATCGACTTCCAGTTGTACCGACTCCTCTATTGGGCTAAAATTGCTTCATCTGATTTGTCCGCACATTGTGAGCTTCTCACAATGTGCATTAGAAGCTGCAGCAAGTCAGATAGAGTCCGCCTCATTTCCTGGCTGGAGGACGTCCAGCATTATCTAGCACGTTCCTCCCCAGTCTGAATGTCCCTGGCCCATCTCGCTCGTTCATTGGATTTCAGTTCTTTCACTCATGGAGGTGTTACGTAGGGTGGTCTGCATGCATCCTGTCTAGTAACGCCCACTCCTCCAGACTGACGTCCACCCAAGGCATTTTGATATTTGCATAACTCCTCCCAGTGAACGCTGAGGCATTCCAGGCAGCGGAACAGGGAGGAGCCATACTGTGGGGAGCAACAAATACTACAGAACCCCAACACTGGAACACACTGGACAAACAGCGGCCAAGACAGAGACAGGGACAGAGGTGGGGAAGAACCGAATACAGGCCAGGGGTCAGGACAGGCAGCAGCAAACTGAATCCAGAGTGAGAGCTGAGATCGATACACAAGAAGTCAGACCCAAGGAGAACAAGTGCACAGGAAGGGAGATGGAAGCAAGCAGAAGCGTCACTCAGGCCGTGGATCTCTGGATGCAAATCTGCGAAATAGGCGCCTATGACATTATCGGCTTGGAACCCAGAAGTGCGGGCGGAGACATAAAGGGGGCCGGGCATAGCGGGAGCGAGGAAGGTAAGTAACTGACCCTTCGTAAGGGGCAGAGCAAATCTGACTGTGAATAGAAACTATTAATACGTGGTCTCAATTTCCAAAAGATGGAGCATCAGCTGATCTCCTGGACCTGGCAATCGGAATAATTTATCCTTTGTGCCCGTCCCGCCTTAAGATCATTAGGAATCAGAAACAATTAGTTGTGCCAAAGATTCCCGGGCCAAACAGAACCCAGAAGATTTTTGGCCAGCCCGACACGAGCATCCCGGACCAACACAACAACTTCAAAAATGTCAAAATTTGGCAAACTTTATGGAAGAGTGGTCCGTATGATCTGACTGGGCGCCAACACGGTAGAGCCAACCCCATGTAAAGTCAGCAAGTCACGGGGCTCAGTAGAAGCAAACTCGCGCTTTCTTCGGTGCGACGCGGTAACTCAATAGCAGTGTAATCCCCTCTCGAAATTAGGAAGCGCTCGGCTGCGGTCTTGGCTGCGGCCCATTGTAGGATCATTCTTAATGCGAGATAAGTAAATAAAATGGAACTTACAGGCTCAGCCGTACGCTTGTGCGGGGGATTAAGATAAAACTCATCACTGCAGCTGATCTGTTATGGGCGAGCCGCGCTGACGGAGACTGTTCCGCGAGCTGTTTGGCTTCGGAGGTCGGTCGCTGGATGCCGTCACTCAGCATCTAACATGAGATAGTCAACGCAGACGGATTTCAAAACACATCGCTGGTTTCCGAAAATGAAAGTTTGGAAGTTTCAGTTATTATTGCACTGTTCCTTAACGGGTTCTGCTCTGGCAGTGATGCCTGTAACTATCAGTCTTCCAATGCCTCATGGGACTTGTAGTTCCACAACAACTGGAGGGCCGGAGTTGCCCACCCCTGCTCCTGCCTGTCTCCTCGGCCCCGGTAACCAACGAGGCACCGACATTGCCTCCTGGGACTACACACATGCATTTTTTAATGAGGGGCCTTCATGGTACCTTGCACTGTGGCCCTGAGTTTTCTAGTTACGCCTCTGGTATGTCCCTTGGTGTCCTCACCTCCTATACACTGTGTATAGAATGTGAGGACTCACAGGTCCTTAGACCGCTGCAGCAGAGGGGGAGAGAAACTGGAAGAACTGGTCTAAGAGCCGCCGAGCTCAGATGTTCAGGAGAGTAAAACTTTTTTTTAAATTATAATTTACACCCTTGAAAATGAGCACCACTGCAAGGGTTAAGAATATTTTTTCTACAGTTCATCTTAAATGAACGAAATGTATCAAAGAAAAAAAAATATTAATGGTTAGAAAACAATGAAATGTACAAAAGAATAAAAAGGGGAGAAAGAGAAGAAGGAGTTAATTAGAGCTGATTAGGGTAAACTAAGGATTAATATGGGATTCATTAAGGACAATATTTATTTTTCTGGATTGTTTCCCCCACAAACTCCCACATCTCTTATGGGGGACAAGACGTGGTCATCCATGGGCGCAAGATGTCATGGAAGGGGGAGGCTTGCAATGTTCCCCTACTATGTCAAAGATGGTAAGATTCAGGAAGAGGGAAGGGGGCACATGCTTGGCACATTTCCTTTCCTGACCACCCATATGGGTCTGGTATGAGTTTTTAGGGGAGCCCCATGCCATTTTTTTTTCTTTTTTTTATGTTACTTATAACATTGTTACTTACATTGTGATTGTGCATCATATTGTTTCATAACATCATCACAAGAGAAACGTCCGGCACGTACAGCTCCGTGCTGTGTGCACGAACGTATCGGGCAGCTCCCGGGAAGGACAGGTGCTGCGTGTGAGTAGTACGCGTACAGCCCCTGTCCTTCTCTATGGGACTATGCGGCCGTATGCCTCCCTACGCTCACCACAAGTGCTGGTCCGTACGGGTGCCCCAGCTTGGATGCATCCTGTCAGCGTATGAGTACCCACACCCACACGGACATGCAGGGCGGGTGAGCGTAGGGCTGCGTACGGCCATGTAGTCCCATAGAGAAGGACAGGGGCTGCGTACTACTCACACGCAGCACCTGTCCTTCCCGGGAGCTGCCCGATACGGCCATGCATGCAGTATGGACGTTTCTCGTGTGAATGAGGCCTTAGGTATCCCAAAGAATGTTATCTAAAGGATTTGTGTCATTTCAATGTTGCCCTGAGGCTGCAATGAAAGACCCCACTAAATGTTATGTGTTTATTTAAGTTATTTTACACTTTAACATCGATACACTTTAACATCGATACACTTTAATATGGATACACTTTAATATGGATACACTTTAACATCGATACACTTTAATATGGATACACTTTAACATCGATACACTTTAATATGGATACACTTTAACATAGATACACGTTAACATTGATACACTTTAATATGGATACACTTTAACATCGATACACTTTAACATCGATACACTTTAACATAGACACACTTTAACAATGATACACTTTAACATCGATACACTTTAATATGGATACACGTTAACATTGATACACTTTAATATGGATACACTTTAACATAGATACACGTTAACATTGATACACTTTAATATGGATACACTTTAACATTGATACACTTTAATATGGATACACTTTAATATTGATACACTTTAACATTGATACACTTTAACAGCGATACACTTTAATATGTATACACTTTAACAGCGATACACTGATACACTTTAACAGCGATACACTGATACACTTTAACATCGATACACTTTAACATTGATACACTTTAACATTGATACACTTTAATATGGATACACTTTAACATCGATACACTTTAACATTGATACACTTTAACATTGATACACTTTAACATTGATACACTTCAATATGGATACACTTTAATATGGATACACTTTAACATTGATACACTTTAACATCGATACTCTTTAAAAGCGATACACTTTAACATAGATACACGTTAACATTGATACACTTTAATATGGATACACTTAGTACAGCCCCTGTCCTTCTCTATGGGACTATGCGGCCGTATGCCTCCCTACGCTCACCACAAGTGCTGGTCCGTACGGGTGCCCCAGCTTGGATGCATCCTGTCAGCGTATGAGTACCCACACCCACACGGACATGCAGGGCGGGTGAGCGTAGGGCTGCGTACGGCCATGTAGTCCCATAGAGAAGGACAGGGGCTGCGTACTACTCACACGCAGCACCTGTCCTTCCCGGGAGCTGCCCGATACGGCCATGCATGCAGTATGGACGTTTCTCGTGTGAATGAGGCCTTAGGTATCCCAAAGAATGTTATCTAAAGGATTTGTGTCATTTCAATGTTGCCCTGAGGCTGCAATGAAAGACCCCACTAAATGTTATGTGTTTATTTAAGTTATTTTACACTTTAACATCGATACACTTTAACATCGATACACTTTAATATGGATACACTTTAATATGGATACACTTTAACATCGATACACTTTAATATGGATACACTTTAACATCGATACACTTTAATATGGATACACTTTAACATCGATACACTTTAATATGGATACACTTTAACATCGATACACTTTAACATCGATACACTTTAACATCGATACACTTTAACATCGATACACTTTAATATGGATACACTTTAACATCGATACACTTTAACATAGATACACTTTAACAATGATACACTTTAATATGGATACACTTTAACATAGATACACGTTAACATTGATACACTTTAATATGGATACACTTTAACATCGATACACTTTAACATCGATACACTTTAACATAGACACACTTTAACAATGATACACTTTAACATCGATACACTTTAATATGGATACACTTTAACATCGATACACTTTAACATAGATACACTTTAACAATGATACACTTTAATATGGATACACTTTAACATAGATACACGTTAACATTGATACACTTTAATATGGATACACTTTAACATCGATACACTTTAACATCGATACACTTTAACATAGACACACTTTAACAATGATACACTTTAACATCGATACACTTTAATATGGATACACGTTAACATTGATACACTTTAATATGGATACACTTTAACATAGATACACGTTAACATTGATACACTTTAATATGGATACACTTTAACATTGATACACTTTAATATGGATACACTTTAATATTGATACACTTTAACATTGATACACTTTAACAGCGATACACTTTAATATGTATACACTTTAACAGCGATACACTGATACACTTTAACAGCGATACACTGATACACTTTAACATCGATACACTTTAACATTGATACACTTTAACATTGATACACTTTAATATGGATACACTTCAATATGGATACACTTTAATATGGATACACTTTAACATTGATACACTTTAACATCGATACTCTTTAAAAGCGATACACTTTAACATAGATACACGTTAACATTGATACACTTTAATATGGATACACTTTAATATTGATACACTTTAATATGGATACACTTTAATATTGATACACTTTAATATGGATACACTTTAATATTGATACACTTTAACATTGATACACTTTAACATCGATGCTCTTTAAAAGCGATACACTTTAACATAGATACACTTTAACATTGATAGACTTTAAAATGGATACACTTTAACATTGATACACTTTAATATGGATACACTTTAATATGTATACACTTTAACATAGATACACTTTAACATCGATACACTTTAACATTGATACACTTTAACATCAATACACTTTAATATGTATACACTTTAACATCGATACACTTTAACATCGATACACTTTAACATCGCTACACTTTAACATTGATACACTTTAACATTGATACACTTTAACATCGATACCCTTTAACATCGATACACTTTAATATTGATACACTTTAACATCGCTACACTTTAACATTGATACACTTTAACATTGATACACTTTAACATCGATACCCTTTAACATCGATACACTTTAATATTGATACACTTTAACATCGCTACACTTTAATATGGATACACTTTAACATTGATACATTGATACATTGATACACTTTAAAAGCGATACACTTTAACATCGATACACTTTAATATTGATACACTTTAACATCGCTACACTTTAATATGGATACACTTTAACATCGATACACTTTAACATCGATACACTTTAACATTGATACACTTTAACATTGATACACTTTAACATCGATACACTTTAACATTGATACACTTTAATATGGATTCACTTTAATATGGATACACTTTAAAATTGATACACTTTAACATCGATACACTTTAACATCGATACACTTTAATCTCGATACACTGATACAATTTAACATCAATACACTTTAACATCGATACACTGATACACTTTAACATCGATACACTTTAACATTGATACATTTTAACATCGATACCCTTTAACATCGATACCCTTTAACATCGATACACTTTAATATGGATACACTTTAATATTGATACACTTTAACATTGATACATTTTAACATTGATACATTTTAACATTGATACACTTTAACATTGATACACTTTAACATCGATACCCTTTAACATCGATACCCTTTAACATCGATACACTTTAATATTGATACACTTTAACATCGATACACTTTAACATCGCTACACTTTAATATGGATACACTTTAACATTGATACATTTTAACACTGATACACTTTACCATCGATACACTTTAACATCGATACACTTTAACATAGATACACTTTAACATCGATACACTTTAGCATAGATACACTTTAACATCGATACACTTTAACATAGATACACTTTAACATCGATACACTTTAACATCGATACACTTTAACATCGATACACTTTAACATTGATACACTTTAACATTGATACACTTTAACATCGATACACTTTAACATTGATACACTTTAACATGGATTCACTTTAATATGGATACACTTTAAAATTGATACACTTTAACATCGATACACTTTAACATCGATACACTTTAATATCGATACACTGATACAATTTAACATCAATACACTTTAACATCGATACACTGATACACTTTAACATCGATACACTTTAACATTGATACATTTTAACATCGATACCCTTTAACATCGATACCCTTTAACATCGATACACTTTAATATGGATACACTTTAATATTGATACACTTTAACATTGATACATTTTAACATTGATACATTTTAACATTGATACACTTTAACATTGATACACTTTAACATCGATACCCTTTAACATCGATACCCTTTAACATCGATACACTTTAATATTGATACACTTTAACATCGATACACTTTAACATCGCTACACTTTAATATGGATACACTTTAACATTGATACATTTTAACACTGATACACTTTACCATCGATACACTTTAACATCGATACACTTTAACATAGATACACTTTAACATCGATACACTTTAGCATAGATACACTTTAACATCGATACACTTTAACATAGATACACTTTAACATCGATACACTTTAACATCGATACACTTTAACATCGATACACTTTAACATTGATACACTTTAATATGGATACAATTTAACATTGATACACTTTAACATTGATACACTTTAACATCGATACCCTTTAACATCGATACCCTTTAACATCGATACACTTTAATATTGATACACTTTAACATCGATACACTTTAACATCGCTACACTTTAATATGGATACACTTTAACATTGATACATTTTAACACTGATACACTTTACCATCGATACACTTTAACATCGATACACTTTAACATAGATACACTTTAACATCGATACACTTTAGCATAGATACACTTTAACATCGATACACTTTAACATAGATACACTTTAACATCGATACACTTTAACATCGATACACTTTAACATCGATACACTTTACCATCGATACACTTTAACATTGATACACTTTAATATGGATACAATTTAACATTGATACACTTTAACATTGATACACTTTAACATCGATACACTTTAACATCGATACACTTTAACATTGATACACTTTAACATTGTTTTAAGAAGTAGCTTTCTGAATAATATGAAAAAAAATAATTGTATTTTTTAGTACTGAGATGCTAATAAAAGAAAAACTATATCAAATATTTATACAAAAATTGTTTAAAAATATTATTATATTCCATTTAAATATTGTGCTCGTGAGTGGCAATTAGTCGGAATATTATACAGTTTCCAGTCTCTGAGAACATTTAGAACTTCTCAGGTCCTGCAGTGTATCTTCTCCATGTAATATGTATTCATTTCGCTTGAATGTTGATAAAATCCTTAAATTGCAGATGGAGAGCGCAAAGCTTTTAAATGTGTTTTCTCCCCTTTTTTATGCTAATTGCAGCTTTAAGTCTAGAAGAAGCCATTTAAATGACAATGAAACTAAAACGAATGGGAAATGAAACAATGCGAACGAATGAACCCGATCAGACTAATGTATCACGTATGGAGCTAAGTGCTGGAGATAATTAGTCATATGTGATGGGACGACGGCGAGCTGCCTGATAGAGCTCACACAGTGCTCCTTGTACCCGCCCTCCGCTCAAAACAAGTCCTAGAAGCATGTGCTGTATGCACAGTGGCCCTTTATTAGGGGCCCCTTCTTTTCAATGCAGATAGCTGAACAATGAGTTATCTGGATGCCATTCATAAAGCATGGAGACATGATCATGCAAGTGACGAGCGAACAAAGAAATGTTTGGTTCACAGGAGGCTCCATGAATTCAAGTAAAGGTGGCCATTAAAGTGTATCCATATTAAAGTGTATCGATGTTAAGGCCTGGTTCACACCTGTACGTTTTGTAGTGCGTTCAACGCTCTACGAACGCTCTACAAAACGCTCAAACATGAAAATCCCATTGTTTTCTATGGGTATGGTTCACACCTTGCCGTATTTCAGCCCGTCTGAACGCGCTACAAAAGGTACATGAGCTTCTTTGCGGCGTTGCCACGAAACGCGCGACAAACGTGCATATTTGATGCGCCTAGGTGTGAACAGAGCCTTAAGTGTATCAATGTTAAAGTGTATCAATGTTAAAGTGTATCAATATTAAAGTGTATCAATGTTAAAGTTTATCCATATTAAAGTGTATCAATGTTAAAGTGTATCCATATTAAAGTGTATCAATGTTAAAGTGTATCATTGTTAAAGTGTATCAATATTAAAGTGTATCCATATTAAAGTGTATCCATGTTAAAGTGTATCCATGTTAAAGTGTATCCATGTTAAAGTGTATCAATATTAAAGTGTATCCATGTTAAAGTGTATCCATGTTAAAGTGTATCAATATTAAAGTGTATCAATGTTAAAGTGTATCAATGTTAAAGTGTATCAATGTTAAAGTGTATCAATGTTAAACTGTATCCATATTAAAGTGTATCAATGTTAAAGTGTATCAATGTTAAAGTGTATCAATATTAAAGTGTATCCATATTAAAGTGTATCCATATTAAAGTGTATCAATATTAAAGTGTATCCATGTTAAAGTGTATCCATGTTAAAGTGTATCCATATTAAAGTGTATCCATATTAAAGTGTATCCATATTAAAGTGTATCCCCCCTCCCACCAGCCATGATCTGCCTGCATTCCATGGAGAAGCACAGAGACCCAATGATGACATCACTAGAGATAAAATAAAGTATGTCATGAAAACAGAAAGGTTTTTATTTAAAATGATCATTATTTTGTTGATTTAGGG
>NW_017307248.1:560218-563189 GCF_000935625.1 Nanorana parkeri
TCGGCAGACTCTGCAGGCGCTACAGATACATTTCCTTGTGGTGTCGCTCTGTAGATCGGCAGAATGAGTTGTAATCCGTTCCCACTTCTTATACTCCGGGGCAGATACAATTCTACTGCCACAAGATTCAGATGATTAATGAACTTCACGTGTCATCGCCTCTGCCACCGACCCAGAGCAGAGGGAGCCAACGTGTCAAATAACATTACAGGAAGTCTCTATGGATGGGTGTGACCTGGCACCGCTCACAGGCGTCCAACTAGCAGGATGGAGGCAATCGCTATTTCCCTTCTAGAAACTGTTACTTCTATAGGAGCGAGTTACTACCGGTCCATCTCCCTGCCCCCCACCCCCACCCCCAATACGGCTTCTGCCACACTGGTGACAACTCACTGATATACAACTGCCATCCTTTTATGGACAGGTGCCCAACCTGTGGTGGACCTTTGGTTTTTGTTGTGTGGCCCTTGAACCCCAGCAGTCAGGGATAGGAGCATTGATTTGTAAATGGATTTAAAGAGCAATGATCACTTGTAGTTTTTGTCTCTGGCCATCTCCTGTACCATGTCTGCAGTCCCTGACCATCTCCTGCACCATGCCTGCAGTCTCTGACCATCTCCTGTATCATGTCTGCAGTCTCTGACCATCTCCTGTAGTATGTCTGCAGTCCCTGACCATCTCTTGTATCATGTCTGCAGTCTCTGACCATCTCCTGTATCATGTCTGCAGTCTCTGACCATCTCCTGTATCATGTCTGCAGGCTCTGACCATCTCTTGCATCATGTCTGCAGTGACAGCTTTCATGGATTGGGAAAGTAGCAGCTGTTCCGGTGGAAGGAACTCCGCCCACAGCAAAGTCTGGAAGGTTTGAAGTGTCTGCAGGAGAAGATGATCAGTGAGCAGTTCCAGGCCCAGGGAGTACACGGTACGCTCCATACAAACTTCATCGAAGCACCTTGGGCGTCCCCCATATGCCCAGTATGTTACCCAGTGGTGTATTCTGGTTTTGGGCCGCCCTAGGCAAGAGGAAACTAGGGCACCCCCCCCTTTCCCCACTAAATAGCAGTCCCTGACCGTCTCCTGCACCATGCCTGCAGTCTCTGACCATCTCCTGTATCATGTCTGCAGTCTCTGACCATCTCCTGTAGTATGTCTGCAGTCCCTGACCATCTCTTGTATCATGTCTGCAGTCTCTGACCATCTCCTGTATCATGTCTGCAGTCTCTGACCATCTCCTGTATCATGTCTGCAGGCTCTGACCATCTCTTGCATCATGTCTGCAGTGACAGCTTTCATGGATTGGGAAAGTAGCAGCTGTTCCGGTGGAAGGAACTCCGCCCACAGCAAAGTCTGGAAGGTTTGAAGTGTCTGCAGGAGAAGATGATCAGTGAGCAGTTCCAGGCCCAGGGAGTACACGGTACGCTCCATACAAACTTCATCGAAGCACCTTGGGCGTCCCCCATATGCCCAGTATGTTACCCAGTGGTGTATTCTGGTTTTGGGCCGCCCTAGGCAAGAGGAAACTAGGGCACCCCCCCCTTTCCCCACTAAATCTGCAGGATCTCAGGGGAGCTGTGCAGGATCTGTGGTGGGCTCTGCCATAGAACCCGTCACAGATCCTGCAAAGCCCACCACAGATCATGTACCCTGAGACCCTGCAGAGCCCACCACAGATCATGCACCCCTCCCCTGAGACCCTGCAGAGCTCCACCACAGATCATGCTTCGGTGACCCGGTGTTCTGCTTCCTACGGCGCCCTGGCCCCGCCCCTTGCTGATCCGACGTCGTCCCGGCCTCGCCCCGCCCCCTCCTGCTGCTCCCTCCGTCTCCTCTGCCTCTTTCACCTGCTCCACCGCCGCCTCCTCTCCGATTCCGTCCTTTGACGCCAACGCCGCCGCCTCCTCCTCCGCCCCCGGCTGCCTGACTGTTTTGGGGGCGGCATTTTTGCCCGCTCCCTGAAATCTGCCGCCCATGGCAAGCGCCTTGTTTGCCTCGCGGCAGATACGGCCCTGGGGTGACCCCCCTCTCCACAACCGGCCATCCATGTCCCGATGTCTCAGGTAGTCAGACATCAGCTCCTCCTCGGTCTGCAGACTTTTGTTATATATACATTGTTACAGGATTATTGTTACATTGTATTTGATTATATATCTATATCAATGTGCAGATCAAAGGAGTGTCCCCTGACCTGTACATAACATCAGTTAAAGAGACCTCACAAGTGAACAAAAAACTTTATTTAAAAAAACAAAAATCATTGTACCCGTTTATTTCCATATTAACCCTTAGTTACCCGAGTACCTTCTCCATCCCCCTCCTGTATATTCGAACCTTTATATGAGACCTTTGTTCGGACTGCAGGCTACGCTGAGCAATTTCAAAGTGAACCTGTCCCCATAGGAAGACCGGCGGCAGGCTGAGCTTCCCCTCGTTCACATACAATGCTTCTAGATCGTTAACCCTTTGTTAGGTCAGACAATGTTCAAATCTAGTCTTCACCTGATAATAAGATCTGCCAGCACAGACAGACAGGGTTCATTATGGTAAATATTGACTCCCCCACCCCCACCCTGGAAATGGAATACTTCAGTTTTGGCGTTCTCACAAGACTGCACGTAAAATGGAAGCCGAGATGATGAGATATTTCTAAGCGATGCTCTGTGACTGGAAACGTGTAAAATATGAAGTCGGCGTTATCCTAATGTGGCTGCAAAAGTGGAAATACACTTAAAGATCAGCATTAGAATCTGGGGTTCCTTCCAGTGATTCCATCAGGGACGTGCGGTCAGGGGAGGCAGGGGAGGCGGAGCCTCATCTAGTATTATGGAGGAAAAAGCTGTCAGCTTCAAGTCTGAAGCCGACAGCTTTTTCTCCATTCAGATTGACTTGTTACAGGTTACACAGCAGGGAAATGCCCCCCCCTCCCCCCCCCCCTGTTGTCCATGCGCGGGCCGGCGGCCAGGAGTTGTAA
>NW_017307248.1:563760-573426 GCF_000935625.1 Nanorana parkeri
GGACGGAGCGCTGGATGTTAATAACAGGCGGCGCTGCATCCGGTTTTTGACAGGTAGTTAGGTTGCACAGCAGCTGGCGTCCCCACTGCTTGTGTAACCTAACTTTGGTGAGGCAAGAGCTGTCACAGCCTCTACTCTGCGTTAGAGGCGTGAGCTGTGGATGGCTTGGACCAATGGCAAAGCGACGTTGGTCCAAGCCGCCCAATCATAAAAAAGGAAGAAAAAATAAACCGCTGAGGCCATCGATCTCGACGCCTCAGCAGTGACGAGCAAGTGAGGGAGAGGGAGGCTCCTCCCTTCCTCCTTCACACTAGCTTGGGGACCGGGTTGGGGGGCAGAGCTTTGGGCGGGCAGGGTGGGGCTTCGGTCGACGGGGGGCGAGGCTGCAGAACGCCTTACCTGGAACCAGAGGTACCGCACGTCACTGCATTCCATCCCATGTTCAGGTCTTCCTTTACAAAACACCCGAAACCCAAAAAAACACATTCACATAGAATTCCGGCCGAAAGAGCTAAAAAGAAAACACAGATATTCCCTAAGATGAAAGATATTGGGCCCGATTCTCCGAGCGACGACGCCTGTGATATCAGAGAGAAGGATTGTTGTCTATATTTCATTATTATCTATTATATATACATCAGTTATTGTGATATCTGCCACAAGTGACGTCATTCTCAGCCGTGTGGAACAAAGACATCCTGCAAAACAATTGGACTCATTTCAATAGCTTAGCCAACTTTCTCCTACGCGTTTTGCAGGAAACTACATCAAGGTCAGAGGCGCTGTAGAACATCGGATAAACAGCAACAAGGACACCGTTGTCACACCGCTAATTCACAATGATATCCAATTCTGAGCGTACAAAGCATAACTTAATGTCAAGGTCCAAATGGGGGGGTGCCTATGGTGGGTGCAGCATACTTAAAGGAGAACTATGAGGGGAGTGATTTTCACTCACCTCATAGTTATAGCCGACCTGTGACAATGAGACTGTCACAGGTCGGCTCAGTAGATCGGGAGGTGAGGGAACACATACCGGCGTTCGCTCGCCTCTCGATCTTGTCACGGCTCTCTGCCGTGACAGGGGAGGGGCTGGATTCCCCCCCTCCCCGCTCCGATCTGCCAGCGATGACTGGCGGAACGGACGGGGGAGGGGGCGGGTACAGCTGGCTCTGCCTCTAGATAGGCGGAGCCAGCTGTCACTCACGCAGCTGGACGGATCTCGACATCGATGTTGGGATCCGCTCCGGCTGCGGCGTCTCAGTATATAGAGAGCTGTAGCTCGCGGTATACTGAGCCTAGGGTGACGGGAGGACGCTAGTTTGTGTCCTCCCGTTACCCTAAGGAGAACTATGGGGAAAAGCCCTGACCCCATAGTTCTCCTTTAAGGACGAACGCTACCCTGGCATTGCGGAAACGCGGCTACACTGTTGAAATGAGTCAGGAGGGTTCCCCCAAACTGGAGATGATAAGCCTGGACAAGAGTGTCCCAGGGGGTTAAGAACCTTTAGCTAGTACGGCCCTCACACATCCTCCATCTGGCTCTTATCAATGTGGGATGGAAAAGGGGCGACAGACACACTGCAAGCATTGTGCCACTTCGCCTGCCCCCCTTCCCCCCTGTGACGGACTCCCTGGCACCCCGACTGAGCACCTCCGTCAGTGATATGGCTTCCAACTGCACGTGCTGAAGATTCTAACTGACCATCTCAGTGAGCTCTTTCAGCTGGTCCCTCAATGCTAAAACATAGGCTATCACCGATGAGTCCTGACTCCCCACCCCTCCTTCCCAGTGGGTTCTCAATAAGTCTAGGGGTCCCCTCACCCTTCTACCATATAACAACTCAAAGGGAAAAAAAACAAGTGGACTCCTGGGGGACCTCCCGGTAAGCGAACAGGAGGTACGGCAGGAGTTTCTCCCAATCTTTGTGAGAGGTAGCGAACAAGCGTTTACAATACACAGCCTGGATTTGTCACACCCCCCATGTGACCTAAAGAGATGCCACCTGAGCCAACAGCTTTAGGCTGCCTTGTTATAGGGACGGTCTTGATCACAGCACCCTGCCTCAGTGTCGTCACAAGGGGGCTGCCGGCTCACACCTGGGTGACACCATTGGAGGGGTTACACCAAAATGGGCGACAATCATTTTGGTGTCACCCTCTCTGAAAAGTCGGGCGCACGGTCATGGACCGAGAGCCCGATAGTTGCAGGAGAGAGAGGAGGTGATAAGGTATGCCGCCTTGGTGAACGTCCACTCCTCTCTCTGCCGGCATCCACCACCAAGATGGCCGCCGGGCAGGTATCAATAAGATCGCCCGCGCAAGCGCGATGACGTCACAACGTTGTGTCACCCGGTAACCGCTCCGGGTGACACCCGGCCTCGGGACGCCCCTGGCTGACCATCAGGGATTTCCCTCTCTTTGGAGGTATTTCCTGTTGCGGCTGTTGTACAGGAAGTGAAGGGAAATCTCAACCAATGGGACACAGGTCGCAATAAAAAAAAAAAGCTGAGAGGGGTTATAACTAGGGATGCAGCGATACTAGAACTGGTATCGATACCGAGTAATTGTGCTCGCCCAAATGCTCCCGGTCTTCCATGTAATGACTAGCCGTCTAGGTGAATGTCCCCTCCTCCCTAAAGATGGCCGCTGGCAGGTATCAAAAGATGACCGCACATGCGCGATGACGTCACGGTGAGGTGTCACCCGGTATCTGCTCCGGGAGACAACCCGGCCTCGGGACGCCCCTGCCCTGCCTCAGTGCTCTCTCAACAGCCCTCAGCTCTGGCGCAAGCAGTGGGCTGGCTCTGGGGAGGAGTTATGCAAATATCACAATGCCTTAAAGCAGCGGTGGCAAACTTCCGGCCCTCCAGCTGTGATGAAACTACAAATCCCATGATGCATCTCTCTCTTCGGGAGTCATGTCTGTGAGAATCATACAATGCCTCATGGGATTTGTAGTTCCACCAACAGCTGGAGGGCCGAAGCTTGGCTACCCCTGCCTTAAAGGGTGGATGTCCGTCTGGAGGAGTGGGCGTTCCCAGTCAAGCCCTAGGTAACGCCCACAGGTGATGCTGAGCCTCCACGATTGGAAGAACTGAAATCCAATGAGTGAAAGGGGGCGGGGCCAGGGACAGTCAGGCCGGGTCCAGGAGAGGGGACAGTACAATAGGGTTGCCACCTTTTCTTCAAGTGAAACCCAAACACTTTAGTGCCGTGTGCGGCAATTGTTTAATTTGAGAATATAGAGGAGAGAGCCAGGGTAGGGAGTAATGAGACCAGCTATAGAGCACTACAAATCCCAGCAATACATTACACACAGTGGCGTAACAATCGCCATAGCGACACAGGCGGCCGCTATGGGGCACGGCATGGGGGGCCCCGCCAGGGCATCCCTCTGATGCCGTGTGGGCCGCCTGGGTCGCCATGGCAAGTAAAGGACGCTGGCTGTCACTGACACAGCTTAGCAGCGGCTGTGAAGATCACTGACAACCTGTCAGCAAGGTTACACAGCAATACAAAATAACATGAAGCTACATATTACTCTGTGTTGATCTGGGTTGGCGCCCTGATGTCTCTAGGTGGTCTGGTGGCCTCGTGCGGGCTCTCAGATGGGCTGCGCGGCTCTCAGGTGGGTTGCGCGGCTCTCAGGGGCTGTCTGGGCTATGGTGTCTCACCAGGGGGTCCGCAGGCGGGCAGCGCGGTGCCAGGGAGCCCGAGGTGAAATCACAGATACGGCATCCGAGGACCTCGGCAGCCGCATCCGTCAGAAGATGTAAAGCGCCGGTGTCGGCACTGAGTGTCTTGCGTCCGGGTGCCCGCTGGCTGGACACCCGGACACAGGGCACCAAACCCGCACTGTCCGGGTGAAAACCGGTGACAACCCTACGGTACAACGGTGCGGGACTAAGTAGCTGGGGAGGAAAATTGTTATGCTTGGGTGGACGGCCGATCAATCAAACGACGATGGATGTCCTTAAAAGACCCGCCTGCGTGATGTTAAAGGGCCTACTTGTAAACTGTTCGCACAGTGAACAGCTCTGCAAAGGAGATTCACAGCTCTTTATGGTCACCAGATGGAGCTGAGGAGCATAGGGGATTCCTATTCTAAATGTGCTGAGAATTTACAAGCCGTTTGCACCGCAAACAGCTCTGTGAAGGACGTTCATAGCACACTGTGGCCACTAGATGGCGCTGAGGAGCATGGGGGATTCCTATCCTAAATGTACCGAGAATTTATAAGCCGTTTGCACAGCAAACAGCTCTGTAAAGTATGTTCATAGCACATTGTGGCCACTAGATGGAGCTGAGAAGAATAGGACATTCCTATCCTAGTTGTGCTGTAAATTTATAAGCCGTTTGCACAGCGAACAGCTCTGTGAAGGACGTTCATAGTACATTATGGCCACTAGATGGAACCGAGGAGCATAGGAGATTACAATCCTAACTGTAGTGTGAATTTTTAAGCCATTTTGCACAGCAAACAGCTCTGCGAAGTATGTTCATAGCACATTATGGCCACTAGATGGAGCTGAGAAGCATAGGTGATTCCTATCCTAAATATGTTGAGAATTTAGAAGCCGTTTGCACAGCGAACAGCTCTGCGAAGGACGTTCATAGCACATTTAGGCCACTAGATGGAGCCATATAGATAGAAAGGAAACTCCTATACTCTTCTTCTTCATCTAGTGGCCCTAAAGCTGCGTAAGGGGCTCAAAATTTCTGACGGCTGCCCTGCACCTCAGACACAGTCAACGTTATCAGTGTCAGTATCAGAATGTGCCGGATCCACCAAAAAAATGGATGTCTTCCATTCATCCAAGCAGCACCAACTGAGAGCCAGTGATAAGGGAAGATGAGTAACAATTGCGAGGTCAGATTGTGGAGTCCTCACACTTCTGGGGGCCCAGTGGGGAGTTCTGGTTGAAGAAGAGGGTAAAGTAAGAGGCCTCCTGAGATGGCGCTGATGGGAAAAGACTGATTGATATCTGCAGGATTGGGGCCTAGTCTTGGATGCTCTTGCTCTGAAGGAAGTTGGGGCATTGGCTAACTGTTACCGCTGTGGTTTCCTAAGACCCCGTTCACATTGAGCGATTTATCGCGCGGTAATGCCCGCGATATCGCGGCAAATTACCGCGCGATATCGAGCTCCAATGCAATCCAATGGGGCAAAGGGTCCTGCTGTCGCGGGTCGTGTGTCGCTACAGCAGGACCCTTTTTGGAGCGGATTTAGCCGCGATTCAGGCTTGCTCAATGCAAGCTTGAACGCGACATCACGCGTCAAATCTCGCGATGTCGCGCAATATGCAAATCGCGCGACAAACGCGCGATTTGCATATCGCGCAGTGGGAACGGGGCCTAAGACGTGAATGTGAAATATGTCAGAAGAAGTGAGTCATAAAACCCGCCTAGCATCATGAATGGGCCCTTTGGACATGGCACCAAGATGGCCCCAATACTAGACATGTGCGATTCGTTTCATCACGAATCGAAATTCGTACTAATTTTCCTGAGATTCGTAAATTCGGAAAGCATCCGAAATCCGAATTGCAGTTTCCGAATTATATCCGAGATACGAAATTCCGTTAACGAATTTCGGATCAGAATTTCATTGAAACAGGAACTAATATTACCCCTGTAAATGAGGCTGAACAACATGACAAGATTTTTTTTAAATCCGAAATCCGAAATACGGATCGGCTGCTGCTGAGGGTTTCATTACAATACACAGGCAGGAAATACGAAATTCCATTAATGGAATTTCGTTCCGTTACGAACATTCGTTATATTGAAGTTAAAAAGCAAAAATACCTTTGTTAATATTGGAGTTGATGGTAGTTTTTTTTTAATCCGAAATACGAAATTCGGTTTACGGAATCCGTTAACGGAATTCGTATTTCGTTTGGTAGACCAATCAGAGGTTTTCTCTTCTGCTGCTGAGAGTTGCATTACAATACAGGCAGGAAATACGAAATTCGGATCCGGAATCCGTTAACGGAATTCGTATTACGGACAAAAAAAACAACTACCACATCGACCATACCAATACGAACTTTCGTTAGTTTCGGCACATTTTCGTAACTTTACGAACATTCGTTATGATGAAGTTAAAAAGCAAAAATACCTTTGTTAATATATTAGAGTTGATGTGGTAGTTGTTTTTTTTATCCGTAATACGAATTCCGTTAACGGATTCCGGATCCGAATTTCGTATTTCCTGCCTGTATTGTAATGCAACTCTCAGCAGCAGAAGAGAAAACCTCTGATTGGTCTACCAAACGAAATACGAATTCCGTTAACGGATTCCGTAAACCGAATTTCGTATTTCGGATTAAAAAAAAAACTACCATCAACTCCAATATTAACAAAGGTATTTTTGCTTTTTAACTTCATCATAACGAATGTTCGTAAAGTTACGAAAATGTGCCACGAATTACGAAATAACGGATATCCCGAAACACAACGAAACAAATTTTCTGACGGCGCACAAGTCTACCCAATACTAAAGAGGGCTTCCAAGCTTGTGAGTGGACACCATGTCTATTAATTTTAATGATGGAGAGATAACAGGAGTTTTCTTTTATCTGCCTGGAACTTGTATCACACAGAAGTGATCGGCCTGCTGTAGAGTTCTTGTTTCTTATTCTGTCTCGGGTTCTTGCGTGCGCTTTCAGTATTCCGGCGCAGTCCGCTTCCAATCAGTCATAAGGCCCCGCTCACATTGAGCGATTTACCTGATGAAACATAAATAATTGACTTATTTTATTCCCGACCTCAATAATGAAAATAAATAGTATAAAACCCTCTATATATATACACACTGAGTGGCCGGATTATTATATACACTGAGTGGCCGGATTATTATATACACTGAGTGGCCGGATTATTATACACACTGAGTGGCCGGATTATTATATACACTGAGTGGCCGGATTATTATATACACTGAGTGGCCGGATTATTATATACACTGAGTGGCCGGATTATTATATACACTGAGTGGCCGGATTATTATAACCAACTGACGTTTGTAGGCACATTAGCTATAATTTGGCGCTGAAGTTGCTGGAGGGCCGGACCATTATAAATAGGGAAGCGGGTTGGTTACCACGACAGTAGAAGTGATTGGGAAGATTCGGGGAAACAACGCGATGTAACAGCCTTTGAACGCGGGATGATTGTTGGCGCTCGGAGCCATGGAGCGAGTATCAGCAAAACAGCAGAATGCGTTACATGTTCAGGAGCGGCTCATTGTTAAAGTGTTTAAAGACCGGACTGTCAGCCGAAAATCTGGGTCTGAGCGTGGGAATTGTGGCCGTCAGCGACTAGTCAATGTTAGGGCAGAACGGGGGAGGGGCAAGACTGGTACAAGACAACAGAAGGGCAACAGTGCCGTGTCAGATTCCTCCATTCACCTTTCACCATCTCGTGGAGTCACCAGGCGGCCCAACCAAGTACTGATGGGGTGGTTGTAATAATCTGGCCACTCAGTGTATTTCCGTTAATAAAAACCCGGGTGTGTCCTGTTTTACCTTCCTTTGTGTTGTTCCTTCCTCCTCTTTGTTTCACCCCAATAAGCCTACCAAAGATATACAAATACCGCAGACCGGAGTCATGTATGAGCTAACCAGACGACGCTTCTGCAAAGTCAACTCAAACTTCCAGTCTCAAAAAATATATAGGTGAGGTCATGGCAGTGTGGGCAGCAGGGGTGGCGGTGTACAGCTATGGCAGGCGGGAGCTGCTGTACCATGACTGGCCAGAAGGCGGCAGCCAATGAGAGATAATTCTTCATCGGAATGCTGGTAGCACGGGTCAGTTTATGAGGAGCATCAAAGTTCATTGGCTTCTGTTCTCCTGCGTTCAGCTAATCAATCACCAAAAACTTGTCGGTCATTTAAACATTCATTCATGAAATTGTACCCAAAACCAAAACTTTTTGGTGAGAGGTTAGCGCCTATGCCAGCTTTTTATTTCTGTTTTGGACCCCTCCAGGAAGATTCGCCCTCTCTGTTGGTCCTGGTGACCATTGTCTCTAGTGATGGGAAATGCAACGTGTAGGAACAGGAGGTGAGGGGAAACCTTCCAATGGTGACATCTGTCCAGTGGCGGCTCTTTAATTAGGCAAATTAGGCATTCGCCCAAGACCTTGCACTCCCGAGGGCCTCGCGGCCGCCTAATTTGCCTGGCCGGCGCGTTACCTAGCAGATGCAGGCGCAGCCAGGTAACGTATGAGCTCTCAGCCCTGTCGTCAAAGTGCTCATACGTTTACTCCGTCCTTCCACTCGGCCTTCTGGGGCTCCGCCCACCAGCCAATGAGGACACATGTCACCCCTCCCATCCACTGCACGAGGATCTCAACCTGGCTGGGAGGGTGGAGTAACGTTTGAGGCAGCTCCAGACATTGGCACCTGGTCCTGCCCACTCCCTCCCTCAAGACGCCGCCTGCACTTCCCTGGTCGGACCCGGCCCACACAGTCCTGGTGAGAGGTGGCCTGCACAGCCCTGGTAGGACCCGGTCCCGGCATGCATAGCATCGGTGAGATGCAATCAATACAGCCTGGTGAGACCCTACAAAGCCCTGGTGAGACCCTACAAAGCCCAGGTGAGACCCTACAAAGCCAAGGTGAGACCCTACAGACCCCTGGTTTAACCAAGGCTCTGTGTACAAAGCCAGCACCATAAAGACATGGTTTGACCAGTTTGGTGTGGAGGAACTTGAGAGTCCTTACCTCACCCCTACTGAACTTGCCCTTGTATGCATAGTCAGCTCCGTAAAGAGATGGTTTGACCAATTTTGACCTCAACTCTACTGAACACAACCTTGTGTACAAATCCAGCTCCGTAAAGACATGGTCTGACCAGCTTGGTGTGGAGGAACTCGAGTGTCTTGTACAGAGCCCTGACCTCACCCCTACTGAAGACCCTGGGATAAACTGGAATGCCAATTGTGAGCCAGGTCCATCACATCAGTAACTGACCTCACAAATGGGCACAAATTCCTACAGTATATACACAACCCAAAATCTCGTGGAAGCCTTCCCAGAAGTGTGGAGACTGGAAGAGAGCCAACTATCCTGGGCATAGGAGGTGGGAAGGGGGGGGCAACTGCATATTAATGGCCATGATTCTGGAATGGAATGTCCATGTAGGTGTGATGGTCTGGTGTCCACAAGCCTTTGGCCATAAAGTGTATTGGGGTGTCTATCCCCTTCACTCAACAGTCCACGATTTGACCAATCCCCAAATCTACAAAGTACTCCTCTCTCCTCCGTGATTTGGTGCATTGTCTACTCTGTGTCCTCCTCTTTTCTGCTCTGCAATGCTCATTGATATTCTGGTCACTTCAATGATCTCTTCCCTAATTTTCTTCCACCTCAACCACCTTCCTGAACTCTGTTCCTTGACTTTCTCTCATTCTGTACTTTCCTCCTGTTGTCATAGAACGGAATTGGAGGCTGTAACTTGCGTGGGTGACTTTCATACAACCTCATCCAACTTTTATGAATACATCAGATCTTATGGGCTACTAATATAGAGGGGTATAACCTGTTTAGGAGGGACAGAGGTGGGAGAAGAGGGGGGGGTGTTTGCATTTACGTAAAAAATAATCTATATGTGCATATAAGGGACGATATCACGTCAAATAAGGGGGAAGACGTGGAA
>NW_017307248.1:573568-574236 GCF_000935625.1 Nanorana parkeri
ACTCCTAGAATGAGATCCTAATAGGTTGGACTTGATGGACTAATGTCTTTATTCAACCTCAAATACTATGTAACTATGTAACCCACACACGTTCACATTTCCATAACATTTCTGAACTTGTAGAAGGTAGAAGAAGAGGGCAACATGAGAGGTGAGCTGAAATCTGGACCCCGTCCTTCCCTTCAGTCTTATATCTGACCTCCGTCCTCCCCTTCAGTCTTCTATCTGACCTCCGTCCTTCCCTTAACTCCATGGGGGGTGCGCATTGTGGAACCTGGCCTTGTGGCAGCAGGGAGAGTAAATCCGGTCCTGCATAGGGTGACAACGCTTTGTCCCTGTTTCCCAGTTGTACGAAATCCATGAACCCATCGCACTCCTGACCGCTTAACTTCAAAAGATAATCCAATGGGTGCAATGGTGATCAACGGATGGCAACCGTCATGTATCAAATAGAAGCAGGGACATCATGTCACTGCTTGAGCAAGGGGATGCTGTGTGCCCCCCGAAACGGTCGTTGCATCCATGTGATGTGCTGCACCTCTTCAATAAATAAGACTTTTTCACGTTTATATTGGAGTGCTGGTGTCCCTGCTTCTATTTGTTTCCCAGTTGTGCCCCTCCCTTGTCACTCTTCCCAATCCAGAATTTAGTTTTAGATTCCCATCCCT
>NW_017307248.1:574310-575779 GCF_000935625.1 Nanorana parkeri
CTGTGGACGCTTTTACTATGCGACTTCATTCACAAACATTGATGAAAAGCCTTTGACATAAAGCTGCCGGTAATTGAAGCAAACCATCCCTTTAATCCCCCATATTCTCCGGGGTTCGCGTGACTCAAGCTTCCGTCGTTGCTGGAGGATAATAGGTGTCATTTCACAGGCACTTCGCTGGGCCTTTTTTTTGTTGTTATTGCATTAATACACCTGAAAGACGTTTTCCTTAATGGAACTCGGAGAGAAGGGAGATGCGCATTGGGTGCTTCCAGTAATGAAGCTCCCGGGGTAATTATTTCTGTGCCGCGCTGCGCGTCTGGGCAAAGAAGCCAAAATAAATCACTTTAATGCGGAGGTGATTCATCATTGAAATGACTGGAATCTCTAAATCTGCCACCTCGGAGGAAGGGCCATTTCTCATCTCCGAGGGGGAGGGGGATGTGATATTTTACATCGTGATCCCAGACAGACATCATCTCTGCACAAATACCAGGAGCTGCCGGCTTCTTATAAGGATGCGATGTTGCACGGGTCTGCGACCGTTTCCACATGATGGGATTGTTCACACTATGTCTGCCGAGCTGTGATTGCCTACACACCACATGTAGAAGAAGAAGTCACTCGCACACTTAGGTCCGATGTATCACTCCGTCCTTTTATCACTGTGCTTCTCGCCTGATGAAGGGACCGTGCTAGGTTCCGAAACGTTGCTTCGTACTGGTGATGCCGCGTGTATCTGACGTCAATAAAGGGACGCATTGATGCATTGGACCCAGGGGTGCGAGTGACTGCTTCTTCTACATTTGGATTTATGTGGCGCCATCCGCATGTCATTCAGCACCCGCCATTATATTACCATGGGATTCTGGTCTGGCAGTGCAATGGGACAGGAATGCATTGTGATTTCTACACACCGCCGCGCGTGAACGCGTGAACAGGGCACATAGGAAGCAATTGTTTAAACAATTCCATGCACTTCAGACCTCAGATCAGCCCCAATGCATGCACTTTATACCTCAGATCAGACCCAATGCATGCACTTCAGCCCTCAGATCAGACCCAATGAATGCACTTCAGGCCTCAGATCAGACCCAATGAATGCACTTCAGGCCTCAGATCAGACCCAATGAATGCACTTCGGATCAGCCCCAATGCATGCACTTCAGACCTCAGATCAGACCCAATGCATGCACTTCAGACCTCAGATCAGCCTTAATGCATGTACTGCAGAAGTCCCTCACAAAACTTCCCCCTGCGTTGTGGGGCAGGAAGGGGCGTGAAGGTGCAGTGAATTAAATGGCACCGCTTCCACCCACACCCCCCTCCCCACACACACACACCCGCAGTGCGATCTGACGCGCGGCAAATCTTTGCCTGCGTTCCGTTCCACTGCAAATGCAAAAAATAGAGCTTGGGGAGGGTGTTGTATAGCAGGGGGGCATACAGTGGGGTGGGAAGGGGGTTGT
>NW_017307248.1:575934-581809 GCF_000935625.1 Nanorana parkeri
GGGGGGGTGTACAGTGTTTGCTGGTTAAGAGATCATTTTCTGGCAGAAGTTGCTTCACTTTGCCCATTTTCGTTGTTTTTTTTGCTTGTATCATTTTATGATCCCGAGGCTCTTGAAATGTTTTTTTTTCAGTTATAATCATCTTTGAGTTTTTTGCTCTTCTAAATAAATCATTTTCGGAGACTCATTCATCCTCTCTCCCTTTAGCTTGACAATTTTAACCCACTTACTCACCGCCCGCTTCCAGATTGTGAAGGGCTCTCATCCACTCCAAATACATTACCTTTATATTTATTTGACTCAGTGGGCGGCAGCCGTTCCAGCCTCCCGCAGTCAAGTGCGTGCAAGAATTTTATTTGTCTTATTATCTCCCAGACATTTCTGCATTAGGCCGATATGACGACCATGCCGCCGCAGAGCCCGCTCATACGAGTGGACTCAACCGTCAATATTCTTTTATTTGTCAAAGCCGAACTCCAGATAAGGGTACAGATGAAATAATACATATATATAAGAGTTCTATTTTAAACACAAAAGGGTTTGTATTTTTGGTCACCCGGCTATGACATTTAAACAGAGCAGCGCTCTCCGACCGGGCAGGTGACTTGATTTTTCTCTGCTGCTGTGGTCAGTAACACTTGCAAGTCATGTTCCATCCCAGACTGTGATTGGCCAGTGAACTTGCTCTTATTCACTCACACTGCTCTCTCCTCCTGGGTCCTCAGCATGGGTCCTTGCCAGGTAAGTTAGAGGGAGCTTATCGCCAGAGCCCCAGCAGAGCAATATGGTAGAGGCAGCTGGTGGCCAGAGCCCCAATAGAGTAATATGGTAGAGGGAACTGGTAGCCAAAGCCCCAGCATAGTAATATGGTAGAGGGGACTGGTGGCCAGAGCACCAGCAGAGTAATATGGTAGAGGCAGCTGGTGGCCAGAGCCCCAATAGAGTAATATGGTAGAGGGAACTGGTGGCTAGAGCCCTAGCAGAGTAATATGGTAGAGGGAACTGGTAGCCAAAGCCCCAGCATAGTAATATGGTAGAGGGGACTGGTGGCCAGAGCTCCAGCAGAATAATATGGTAGAGGAGACTGGTGGCCAGAGCACCAGCAGAGTAATATGGTAGAGGGAACTGGTGGCCAGAGCCCCAGCAGAGTAATATGGTAGAAGGAACTGGTGGCTAGAGCCCCAGCAGAGTAATATGGTAGAGAGAACTGGTGGCCAGAGCTCCAGCAGAGTAATATGTTAGAGGGAACTGGTGGCCAGAGCCCCAGCAGAGTAATATGGTAGAAGGAACTGGTGGCTAGAGCCCCAGCAGAGTAATATGGTAGAGAGAACTGGTGGCCAGAGCTCCAGCAGAGTAATATGTTAGAGGGAACTGGTGGCCAGAGCCCCAGCAGAGTAATATGGTAGAGGGAACTGGTGGCCAGAGCCCCAGCAGAGTAATATGGTAGAGGGAACTGGTGGCCATAGCCCAAGCAGAGTAATACGGTAGACGGAACTGGTGGCCAGAGCTCCAGCAGAGTAATATGGTAGAGGGAACTGGTGGCCAGAGCTCCAGCAGAGTAATATGGTAGAGGGAACTGGTGGCCAGAGCTCCAGCAGAGTAATATGGTAGAGGGAACTGGTGGCCAGAGCCCCAGCAGAGTAATATGGTAGAGGGAACTGGTGGCCATAGCCCAAGCAGAGTAATATGGTAGAGGGAACTGGTGGCCATAGCCCAAGCAGAGTAATATGGTAGAGGGAACTGGTGGCCAGAGCTCCAGCAGAGTAATATGGTAGAGGGAACTGGTGGCCAGAGCTCCAGCAGAGTAATATGGTAGAGGGAACTGGTGGCCAGAGCCCCAGCAGAGTAATATGGTAGAGGGAACTGGTGGCCATAGCCCAAGCAGAGTAATATGGTAGAGGGAACTGGTGGCCATAGCCCAAGCAGAGTAATATGGTAGAGGGAACTGGTGGCCATAGCCCAAGCAGAGTAATATGGTAGAGGGAACTGGTGGCCAGAGCTCCAGCAGAGTAATATGGTAGAGGGAACTGGTGGCCAGAGCTCCAGCAGAGTAATATGGTAGAGGGGACTGGTAAACAAAACAAAATTGAAGACTTGAAGCTGACAATGATCAGACTGATGCAGAAGGGGAGGAATCTGTGCAGGATTGGTGACAGAATCTGAATAATGCGTGTAATTAAGTTGGGAAGATCTTACACTGAGTTTGTGTTGCCTCTCCTCCGCCGGTCATCACTCTATTTTTCTTTTCTTACAACGACTCCGCTGAACCCGGCACAATTCCGGGCGTTTTGCATAATTGAAGAAAATATATTTTTCCCCGCAGAAGAAGTAATCTGTTTTCCTCCATCAATATAAATTATCCGGCGGATAACGTCTCTGCGACTCATTTTCTAGCTGCGCGGGGGCAGAGGAAGAACTCCGGGGGAAAATTGCCGCCTGTTTAGTTATTAATCAGGTTTTTATTGCAGGACCTCGCCGCACTGCAAAGTCTGAGAAACACAAAGTTGATTTTATTAATTTTCCTTCCTCGGTAAGTTGCTCTTTTTTTTTCAGTAGACTTTCCTCATGAATAAACAAAAGACTCGGAGTCAACCAGTTGTCTTCCTTTCTATTGTAACACAATTATGTCCTCATAATTGTATCTCTTTCTTTTTCTTTTTATATATGGCATTTAGTAGTTAAGGAAATCCTGTCTATTAATTATAACAGGTGAAGTAATTGTATTATTATGACACAATATAACAAGCAAGAGCAACCATAGAAGGTTCCTTTTAAAGCTGAACTCTGGCCTTCCCTTCAGTCTTGCACAGTTGTT
Organism: Nanorana parkeri; assembly: GCF_000935625.1. Taxonomy (NCBI): domain Eukaryota; kingdom Metazoa; phylum Chordata; class Amphibia; order Anura; family Dicroglossidae; genus Nanorana; species Nanorana parkeri. The sequence goes on from NW_017307248.1 coordinate 578,750, forward strand.
GGGAAGATTTCCCGTCACTTCCTGTCCCTGAGATGCAATGGGAAATGAGAGGAAATCTGCCACTCAACAAGAGACACCAGCTTGTCCACACTGTTGGGGTGTGTATACTGGGGATGCACAGATACCGGTCTTTCGGTATCGAGTACCGATATCAGTACTCACCGATACCGAATACCGATACCAAAAGTCCCATTAAGGATGCTAGGAAGCGTGTAAAGACTTGCCACCCGGCTTCCCGATTAGCAGGGAAGCCGTCTCCATGCTCCCTCATTATCAAGTGACAAGGAAGCATAGAGCCGACTTTCTGGGCAATCACGATGCCGGGGGCCGTGTAATAACTAATTTCCCGGCTTCCTGATTGGTCAAGAATCTGGTCAATGAGGAAGCTGGGCAACGAGTAATTACATGGTTACTGGTTTCCTGATTGGCCAACGGAAGCCGGCTTTCTGGCCAATCAGAAAGCCGGGGGCGGGTAATGACCAATCAGGTCAATCCTTGACCAATCAGGAAGCTGGGCAGCAAGTCATTACACACTGCCCGGCTTCCTGATTGGCCGGAGAGCCAGCTCTATGCTCCTTCGTCACCAAGTTTCCCGAGTGTAATGACTTGCTGCGCGGCTTCCTTATACCGGAAGCTCTGGTATCAGGCTATGCATTGGAGCATTTGGGTGAGTACCAGTACTTGCCCAAATACTCGGCATCGGCACCGATACTGATACTAGTATCAGTATCAGTGCATCCCTAGTGTATACCTAATGTGCCCCTGTATCTTAACCTGTAATCAGTGGTGTATCCAGTGTATGGCACATGCTCTGGGTGCCACTTGAAGGGGGGACACCGCTCCATGGGTCAGCAAAAGTTTGTCAACCTACGGAGCTGACTTTTTTTTCTCCCTACCCTTCTCCCATACACATCTCTCTACCTGGCTCTTAGCAACCAAGGAAGCTTAGGCCGGCATCCCACCCAACTCCTGGCAACCAGTGACATCACTGGTTGCCAGAAGTTGGGCGGGATGCTGGCCAGAGTGTCCAAGGCTGATAAGAGCGGGCAGGGAACTGTGTAAGGGTCATACACATCTGCCCACCCGGCTCATAGCAACTAGAGTAGATGGGGAGAGGTTTATGCATGCAGGACGCCAGCCAGAGCATCCCTGGTTGCTAAGAGCCGGGCAGGGAGATGTGTATGTGTATGGCACTTACACATCTCCCTGCACAGCTCTTAGCAACCTTGGGTGCTCTGGCTGGTATCCTGCCCAGCTCCTGGCAACCAGTGATGTCACTGTTTGCCAGGAGCTGGGTGGGGAACTAGGAGCGTTGTAGGCATGCTTCTGCTTGCAATACTCTGGTGTACCGGTCATAAATCACTCAGTCCACAAACTCAGCAGGGCCAAGTACCTCAGCAGGGCCGATTGCAACCACTTGTTTGTAAGGTGAAACAAATCATACAACTGGAACCTCGTGGGCTTCCCACGGTCATTTTCCCATGGGAACACATGCTGCACTTGGACAGCCAGGGTATCCCCAAGCCTAGGTAGGATACTCCTTGGCATTTTTAACCACAAGGGGCGTAGGGTCTTCTTTTCAGTTAGAGCAGTTAGAGTCTGGAACTCTCTGCCACAAGCGGTGGTATCAGCTAAGAGTGTTGAATCATTCAAGCATTTAGATATCTTCCTCAGAGACCGTAACATATTCAACCTCAAATACTATGTAACTATCCTGAAATCGCAAGTCACAGTAGGCCTTTAGGGGTTCTGACACTTAAACATGCCACAAGCTCACTTTAACTGCTTCTGCAGCTTGATGAATCAGGGGCATAGACTACCATTGCTGACCCTCTGAGAATACTACTTGCCTGGCTGCCTTCAGTATTTTTACTGACCAAGAACAAGCATGCAGAGGATAAAGTCAGAGTGAAGGTAGATCCCATAATTTGCCATAATTTGGTTGGGTCAGTGGATTGTATTAAGATATTCTTAGTTTGGAAATCTGGAAATCATGGGTGGATCAAGGCAATCTGCCCAACATACAGTGGACGAGCAAAGGAGCCCATTGGACCTCTTAAAGGAGAACTATGGGGTTAAGTCTTTTCCCCATAGTTCTCCTTAGGGTAACGGGAGGACACAAACTAGCGTCCTCCCGTCACCCTAGGCTCAGTATACCGCGAGCTACAGCTCGCGGTATACTGAGACGCCGCAGCTGAAGCGGATCCCGACAATTGTGCCGGGATCCGCCCAGCTGTGTGACTGACAGCTGGCTCTGCCTATCTAAAGGCAGAGCCAGCTGTACCCGCCCCCTCCCCGTCCGTTCCGCCAGTCAGCGCTGGCGGATCGGAGCGGGGAGGGGGGAATCCAGCCCCTCCCCTGTCACGGCAGAGAGCCGTGACAGGATCGAGAGGTGAGCGAACGCCGGTATATGTTCGCTCACCTCCCGATCTACTGAGCCGACCTGTGACAGTCTCATTGTCACAGGTAGGCTAGAACTATGAGGTGAGTGGAAAGCACCCCCCTCATAGTTCTCCTTTAACTGGGACCTGTGGTGAGCAAGGAAGGAAGGTTTCAGTAGTTGTCAACTTTTTATCAGAGGCTTCGACTCAGCTTTTCCCATTGGTCTAGTCCTATAAGCTTCGTATAGGGCTGAAGTTATTCTGTCAAGCACTCTTCGCTCTTCAACATCGCAGTATCACAGTCAGGGATGAGGGTGATATTTCCTCCACCAATTTGTAAATCTGTGAATTGATATTAGAAGCCTGGCCAGCTTAGAGTAACCATGCAAAGAAAACCACTGGCCCCCGTATTAGTTGCCTCTGTGACGTCTGGCCTGCAATGAAGTAGGATCCAACAGTCCCCAACTTTTTGACAGAGACTTTGTCTCAACTTTTATGACGTGTCAAGTTCAGTAATTGTTTCATTCTTATATTCTTCTGTTGTGGCTTTTCTTCTGGCTGCCATCACCTTTCTCCACTTTAATATTCCTCATGTCCCAGCTAAATATCTAATGGACACAAATGCCTATTTTTTTTACCAACTGTAACAATGAAATGTATTTTCTATAGTGTATATGGT
>NW_017307248.1:581833-596600 GCF_000935625.1 Nanorana parkeri
TTGTTATCTTACCAATTGTCTGATGATGAAATGGATCCGCGAGTGTTTTGCTCCTCACTCCTGAAGGTCTCGTTGTGGCTAAAAGAACTCCGAACACCTAGAGGGCTAGAGGACCTGCCGCGGCAGATTTCATCCTTCAACGGAAACGCATTGAAGGTCTCAGTCAATGGAATGGGTTTTTCGCAGCGCTGCTTTTTTATCATTTCCATCTTCTGGATGATACGTTCAGCGGTTGGGGTGACGGGAAATGTATCCCTTTCAGGGGAGTACAAAAGGAGCCGCTATTGTGTATTGTGCCTTCAACTTAAGGGGCCTTCTTTTTAAATTGCAGAGGCCGTTATGTCTGTTCACACAATACGTGTCGCCTCTCGGGCTCCAGAACGTTCAAAAGGGTTGGAATTAATCATTACAAGGTTGGATGCAGTAAAAAAGCTTTTGCCGATGGAGTACATAAAAGAAAATATCTGACCTGTGAATCTAGATTTTTTTTATGGGAAGGGGATATACTGACGCTTCTGATGTGTAGAAGACATGCTGTTAAAGGGGGATGTGAGGGTTTTTTTGTTGTAATTGTGCATGAGAAAGTGAGCAAAATAATGTAATAAATGGATCAATGTGTGCTGATGGTTTAAGGTGTCCAACCAAAACTTTTTTTTTTTTAAACTCAAGGTTAATCTGGTTGTATTTTGCCTCCCCTGGCTCCTGCTTGGAGGTATTATTATTATTATTACATAGTATTTATATAGCGCCAACAGTTGGTGCAGCGCTTTACAATATAAGGAAGACATTACAGTTACAATACAATGCAAGACAAGATGGTAAGGAGGGCCCCGCCCCTGAGGGCTTACCATCTAAAAGGGGAGGGGGAAATGATACATGAGGAGGTAGGTGTGTGGGGGTGAATTATTTGAGAATGTGAAGAATGCAAATATCAAAATGCCTTGATGGGTGGGTATTATTCTGGAGGAGTGGGTGTTCCTGGGCAGGTTGTATTTACTTGCAGACTGCCCTATGTAAGGCCCACATGTGATGCTGAGCCTCCATGATTGAAAGAAATGAAATAAAATAAATGAAAGGGGCGGGCCCAGGGGCAGTAAGGCTGGTGAGGAAAGGACTAGATGAAGCTAGACTTCTTCCAGACAGGAAATGAGGCGGGCTCTATCTGACTTCCTGCAGCATCTAATGCACATTGTGAGAAGCTCACCATTGGTTATTTCTCATTTCTCAGTCCTCCTAGACATGCAATGTTGACAAGTTGACGAGGAAGGCCTCTCTTGCAGCTCAAGTCCAAGAACCCCTGGAAGTGGAACAGGTGCACTAGGACAGGAGAGGCACGAGTGCCGGTAGCAGCGAAGTCCAAGACAAGCCGGATCTGTAACAGTCGAGCAGCGAGGTACAGAGCAGCAGACAGGAGCGTAGTCAGAAAACAAGCCGAGGTCGAGGGGATCCAGAAGAGCAGCAGAATGGATAGCCAAGCCGGGTCAAACACCAAGAGAGCAGAGTCAGGTTACAGGAACAGGAAACAGCTGAAGACCAGTCAGCACTGGAGGTTGGAATGTCACAGCCTTAAATAGCCCGTTTAGCGTGGAAATCTGCAACACGCCCATGTCAGCGTGCACGCCGTGAGACGCGCATGTCAACGTACGTGCGCAGAGATGCTTGGCGGTGCACAATTTTGTGAGAAAAACTAGGCACATGCGCAGGTGCCCATGCAGAATTCCGAGCGTAAGGGCCAAGCCTGGCTTACTGACAGTCACCAAATCCAGCTGTTTTTTTGGTGGGCCGGACTTCAGCAGTATGACTGTAGGTCAGGCATATGATTGCCAGCCAACAGTTGCTTGGAAAGAATGAGAGAACCTATTTTAATTGTTACTATTACCCCTTACCCAATAAGCTGACGCTGCCAATGCCACCCTCCAGCACCATTCTGAATAGCATAAACATGCTTGGCCAGACCCTGTGCTCATGCTCATGGAAGGGCCACATACTGGCAAATTGCATCTGAGCATCCAATGACTTTCTTATATCTATGACCAGTTTTATTGTTCCTCTCAATGAAAGAACTGACCACCACTCCTTTGACAACCAGCCCTGACTAGGTCTTGCCTTCTGAACACTGCTTCTGTTCCACTAGTCCTGACTTGGGTTTGTCTACTAATCACCACACCTATGTAACTAGTCCTAAATTCATATTATCAACTGGTCCCCACTCCTGTGCCACCAGTCCTGACTTGGGTTTGCCTTCTGACAACTGCTTCTGGTCTACAAGCCCTGACTTGGGTCTGTCTTCTAATCACCACTCCTGTGTAACCACTCCTAAATTCATATTATCAGCTTTCCACCACTCCTGTGCCACCAGTCTTGACTTGGTGTCACATACCTGGTATGGTCTGAATGATGAGGGAGGCTCCTTTTGTAACTCTCGTCAGAGCACTCCTGGAGATGGCACAGGTAGCGCACAGACAGAGAGAGACACCAGAATGTCTCTCTGAGGCGGAGCTGAGGCGGTGTTCGACACTGGGCTCCGATTCTACCCTGTCGGAGGGTTAGCTTATTGCCTTCAGAGAGAAGAAGGAGCGTTATGGGCAGTGTGCCCTGCATGTTGCAAACTGGCTCGAGATCTGTCCCCATGGAGTCGGTGTTTAGAGTGTCGCACCCTGTTGTTCAAAGCTAGTGCGGAGCGGTGGGATCCGCAAGAATTCACATTGGAACGCCAGGATGGGCGTACTAATCTCGCAGGAGGAGATGAGAAAGCGGTTGTACCCGGCCCTTCCGTGCCGAAATGTGGAGGGTCGTGGGAGGTCTCCCCTAAACCAAACCGGGTAGAGTTGCCCCACAGGGTCCCGCCAGCACGACTGGGATATTCCGTGAGTCGTTTGTCTACGGGGTCCACCCCACACAGTTCTTCTGCAGCATCCAGCGGTAATCCATGGCCACCGGAACTGAGAGTGGGCCGAGCTGGGGAGCTGTCGTCAAGTTTGCAGTCATTGGCGTTGTCGCCTGATCCACCCCGAGAGGAGCGGTGGATGTTCGAGGCTGGCTCGGGACCAGACCTGCCCACGGTCCTGTCGGAGGGGACTACCGGAGGAATCCCGAGTGCTAAAGAGGCTCTGCCAGCCGGGATGAGTTCCGCCAAATCGGGAGGAGAGGTCGAGCAGCCGAGTGAGCCGGGCGCGCTTGGGGCGCCACCCGACAGGTTAGTGGCCCATGAATGGGGTCTAGCCCGGGCAAAGAGGTCCGTGAATGCTTATTTGCCCCGAGGAAAGGGGTTGGAGAAAGAACTTCCTCGTTTGTCCCGCTTACAGCGGTACTTCAACAAGTTTGTGGCCCTAGAGTATGGGTGGGACTTTCCTTACGTTACGGAGGAACTGTTTGATCACTTAGAGGAACAGAGACAGCATATCTACCAGCAGGCCGTCTGGGAGCATATCGGGGTCCCCAAGCAACAACGTCGCCTGACCGAGGACAATCCATACCGGACCCGTTTTGGAGTGGTGTTTGAGGAATTCCACTATGGCCGTCATGTGTACAAGGACAGAGTCATTTTGTCCAAACCTGGGGCTTCGGAGGTGGTTAAGTCCGTCACGGACAGGGAACCCAGTACAGGGCGGGTGAAGCGATACCCCGACCCGTATTACTACGAACTTTAGGAGGCCGGATGTTTCTGCCCTTGGGGAAAGGGTGAAGATTGTTATGCTGCTGTGATGTTCCAGTACAGATGTTGAGATTTATATTGCACTAAGTGTTCAAATGTTGTATTGCATACTGAGTAAGATGTTACAGTTTATCCATACAGAGTGTCTCACGTGTATGATTAAGGAAGGTCTCTGACTAACCGTGCAATTCGTTTATGCTGCTGATTGTGAGAAATGCAATGTTTTGTAAAACTGCAGAGAGTATCTTATTCCTGTAGGAGGAATGTGGAGTGATGGTTTTACCGTATTGTGTATTGCATTATGTGACTAATGTGTGTTCTTTAAAAAGTTTTATTGCCCTATTGGTGACGGTGCAGCCCAGCCTTGGGAGGGGCTAGGAAGTGTGTAAATGTTTTGTAAAACTGCAGAGAGTATCTTATTCCTGTAGGAGGAATGTGGAGTGGTGGTTTTACCGTATTGTGTATTGCATTATGTGACTAATGTGTGTTCTTTAAAAAATGTTATTGCCCTATTGGTGACGGTGCAGCCCAGCCTTGGAAGGGGCTAGGAAGTGTGTTAGAAGCCCAGTTAAGAGTCAGGGAGAGAGTGAACCCCGCCTACAAGTGCCTGTGGATGCTGATCACCTGCTGGTAAGGATAGGGATGCAGGATGCCAGATGCAGGATGCAGGAAGCCAGATGCAGGATTCAGGCAGCCAGATGCAGGATGCAGGAAGCTAGATGCAGGATCCAGGATTCAGGCGGACTGGGTCAGTGGCTGGCAGGCCAGGAGAATCCGGATGGTAGACATGGTCAGTAGAAGCCGGGTCAGAACCAAACAGACAGATCGGAGCCGAATCAGGAGGCAGGAGAATAGTCAGACAAGCCGAGGTCAGGCAGCAGACTGCAGGAAACAGGAGCAAGACGGGTCAATCACAGGATTCAGATACAGGAACACAGGTACAGGTACAGCTCAGATCTTCCAGCAACTATCAGTTGCTGCTTGGGGTTTAAATAGGCCGATTGGCGCCAATTCGTGCAATGAGCGCTTGCGCGCATGAGCAGTTAATGCTCATCTATCACTATGCACGTTACTGCGTGCCATAGTGCGTGTAGTAACTCGAGCCCTCCTTACGCTATGGGCATTAGTTCTACGTTCCTGACACTTGGACTTGTATTTTGACCACCACTCCAGTGCTGCCTGTCCTGAAACTGATTGTTTCTGGCCATCACTCCTGTGCCTCCATTCTTGTTCTGCCTATCCAGACCCTGGTTGTCTTCTGAACACCACTCTTGTGCCACCAGTCCTAATTTCAGCTTGTCTTCTGGCCACTGTTCCTGTGCCCTTTGTCCTTTCCTCAACTCAGAAGGGTGTGTTTGACTTCCTTGAATTAAAAAAATCTGAGATCTTAAGCCCTTAGAAGTAGGGCTGGTAATGATTAAAATGTTGGTGTTCGATTAATCGAAATGTTTTAAAATCGATTAATCGTTTAATTTCGATTAATTATAACGCACATACAGATCCAACTACATCGGCCTATACACATACAGCACAGCAATGAAGTAATAAAATGAACTAGGATCACACTAATCCAGCACGTTATTATTCTCATGTGCCCCACTCAATATGGCCGCCGCTTGAGTGGGGCAACTCAGAATAATAACATGCTGGATTAGTGTGATCCTAGTTCATTTTATTACTTCATTGCCGTGCTGTATGTGTATAGGCCGATGCCTTGGCTGGCGCTCGTGCAGAAAGTTTCTTGTGCAAACTCACCGGTCGGCTAACGAAGGGGGTAGGAGTCCGGTGACGTCACGGACATCGACGTCACCGGACTCCTCCCGCTTCCCTTCGTTAGGCGTCACGGACATTGACGTCACCGAACTCCTCCCCCCTTCCCTTCGTTAGCCGACGGAGCTACTTGGGGAAGGGGGAGGAGTCCGGTGACATCGATGTCCGTGACGTCACCGGATCTCCGACGGGACTCCCGGGAAGCCGGCGGAGGGGGGAGTGTTTTCATTAGCGATCAAAATAATTTTAATCGATCAAAAAGTTTAACGATTAATCGAGAAATAAACCTTTAATTTCCACAGCCCTACTTAGAAGTAAAGTAAAAACCAGTTTCAGAGAGCTGCAGAGAAGGTGCCCCAACTAATAAAGACATTAGTCAACTTGTGCGTGCTCCTAGCAATGACTACATTAAATTGGCTGGCAGGTTCCATGCGTGAAATGCCCTGATCTTTCTTTCAAAGCACATTTCAATAGGGTGAGGTGGTCCCGAAAAAAAGTTCTAAAGAAGATCAATTTTCTTCAAACTTTTTGTTCTCTTTTTAACTTGAGTATCTGTTAAAAGTCAGCCAAAATTTCGAAAAGTCCAATTTTCTTTGCGTTATCCGAGCTTTTATTGGCAGATGTGGGTACGTAAACCAGCCCCGACATGGAGCATTTTCCTGCCTCATGTTGACGGGTGAGATCGCTGAGCGGTGTTGAAGGAAGAGCAGGCTAATGTGCTAGCCAGAGACTCGATGCCTCGGAATGCACCCGCATATGGAATTCCCCCGACTCTCAGATCTCAGCACGGCTTCGGGAGATCAGTAGAAGACAAACTTTGCAGAACAGTAGGGCCGCGAGTCATGTCAATGAAACCATAGGGCCTTGCTGAGATTATCAGCTTTACTGCGCTGCCAAGAAACTCTGAATAATGACACCAGCTGTTATTAGATAGAGACTCGGAGCGTGTCTCCCACAGCTACAACACTTAGCCAGAGCTGGCTCACATTAAATAGGAATGTTCCTATAGAGCGATTGAACTGCAAGGGGATGCAGAGCGCTCTCGAGCAACCTGCAGGACCTTCGCATCACTACACTCACATGATGAGACTCGAGGATGCTCGGCAGTTTGAGGGCATGAAATTGGACATCCGTTCTAATAATTGTTCTGTTTTTTAAAGAACAACATCAAACATTTCTAAGCGGTAAGAGCCGGATCAGTATGACAGTCCATATATAAACCCGAACAGAATGACATCAACGTGTATTAGAACCAATTGACATTTGGTCATCCTAGGTTGAATCTCAGTGCTGCTGACCTCCTGCAGCCTCTTTGAAAGCCACTTCCTGTCTTCATGGACTCTAGCGATGGCAGCCACTTCCTGTCTTCATGGACTCTAGCAATGGCAGCCACTTCCTGTCTTCATGGACTCTAGCGATGGCAGCCACTTCCTGTCTTCATGGACTCTAGGGATGGCAGACACTTCCTGTCTTCATGGACTCTAGCGATGGCAGCCACTTCCTGTCTTCATGCACTCTAGCGATGGCAGCCACTTCCTGTCTTCATGCACTCTAGCGACGGCAGCCACTTTCTGTCTTCATGGACTCTAGCGACGGCAGCCACTTCCTGTCTTCATGCACTCTAGCGACGGCAGCCACTTTCTGTCTTCATGGACTCTAGCGATGGCAGCCACTTCCTGTCTTCATGCACTCTAGCGATGGCAGCCACTTCCTGTCTTCATGGACTCTAGCGATGGCAGCCACTTCCTGTCTTCATGCACTCTAGCGATGGCAGCCACTTTCTGTCTTCATGCACTCTAGCGACGGCAGCCACTTTCTGTCTTCATGGACTCTAGCGATGGCAGCCACTTCCTGTCTTCATGCACTCTAGCGATGGCAGCCACTTTCTGTCTTCATGGACTCTAGCGATGGCAGCCACTTCCTGTCTTCATGCACTCTAGCGATGGCAGCCACTTTCTGTCTTCATGGACTCTAGCGATGGCAGCCACTTCCTGTCTTCATGCACTCTAGCGATGGCAGCCACTTCCTGTCTTCATGGACTCTAGCGATGGCAGCCACTTCCTGTCTTCATGGACTCTAGCGATGGCAGCCACTTCCTGTCTTCATGGACTCTAGCGATGGCAGCCACTTCCTGTCTTCATGGACTCTAGCGATGGCAGCCACTTCCTGTCTTCATGGACTCTAGCGATGGCAGCCACTTCCTGTCTTCATGGACTCTAGCGATGGCAGCCACTTCCTGTCTTCATGGACTCTAGCGATGGCAGCCACTTCCTGTCTTCATGGACTCTAGCGATGGCAGCCACTTCCTGTCTTCATGGACTCTAGCGATGGCAGCCACTTCCTGTCTTCATGGACTCTAGCGATGGCAGCCACTTCCTGTCTTCATGGACTCTAGCGATGGCAGCCACTTCCTGTCTTCATGGACTCTAGCGATGGCAGCCACTTCCTGTCTTCATGGACTCTAGCGATGGCAGCCACTTCCTGTCTTCATGGACTCTAGCGATGGCAGCCACTTCCTGTCTTCATGGACTCTAGCGATGGCAGCCACTTCGTCTTCATGCATTCTAGCGATGGCAGCCACTTCCTGTCTTCATGCACTCTAGCGATGGCAGCCACTTTCTGTCTTCATGGACTCTAGCGATGGCAGCCACTTCCTGTCTTCATGGACTCTAGCGATGGCAGCCACTTCGTCTTCATGCATTCTAGTGATGGCAGCCACTTCCTGTCTTCATGCACTCTAGCGACTGCAGCCACTTCCGGTCTTCATGCACTCTAACGATGGCAGCCACTTTCTGTCTTCATGGACTCTAGCGATGGCAGCCACTTCCTGTCTTCATGGACTCTAGCGATGGCAGCCACTTCCTGTCTTCATGCACTCTAGCGATGGCAGCCACTTCCTGTCTTCATGCACTCTAGCGACGGCAGCCACTTTCTGTCTTCATGGACTCTAGCGATGGCAGCCACTTCCGGTCTTCATGCACTCTAACGATGGCAGCCACTTTCTGTCTTCATGGACTCTAGCTATGGCAGCCACTTCCTGTCTTCATGGACTCTAGCGATGGCAGCCACTTCCTGTCTTCATGCACTCTAGCGATGGCAGCCACTTCCTGTCTTCATGCACTCTAGCGACGGCAGCCACTTTCTGTCTTCATGGACTCTAGCGATGGCAGCCACTTCCTGTCTTCATGCACTCTAGCGATGGCAGCCACTTTCTGTCTTCATGGACTCTAGCGATGGCAGCCACTTCCTGTCTTCATGGACTCTAGCGATGGCAGCCACTTCGTCTTCATGCATTCTAGTGATGGCAGCCACTTCCTGTCTTCATGCACTCTAGCGACTGCAGCCACTTTCTGTCTGCATGCACTCCAACCACGGCTGTGCAGCTTTTCTGATGGTGATGACAGCGGCCGATATCTCTATAATGCGTGTTGAAATGGACAGGGTGACAATGGAGGAGCACAACTGATAGGGACAGAACATTGTCACCCTATAACTGGAAGTGCCTGTACAGGGACCTTCATGGCAGGATCTCCTGGGATTATTTTCATTAAATTTGCAGATTTATATATGTACTGAGAACAGCTTTTGAAGTCACATTCACATAGTAAAAATTCTATGAGATTTTGGAGATTGGATTTACTTTAAGCCTTCACTTTTAGAAATCAGCTGGCTCCGATTAACAAGATACTGATGAATGAATCACAGGATCTGAGACTGTGTAACTCCAATCCGCTCCAGCTGAACAATAGGAATTGTAAAGATTTTAGCATATTTGTCCTGTGCGTGTAGGGGTTTTTTTTTGCCTTCCTCTGGATCAAACTCATAAAACCCATACTCACACTCTGAGGTTAAACTAGATGGACCTGCGTCTTTTTTTTCAGCCTTAATAACTATGTAAGAAAGAGGTTCTGATGAAAGAGGTTTGTCCTCAGAAACGCGTCAACTGAAGGAGGGTCAGCGTGCAGATGGCTTCGGCTTAGAACTAGCACTTCCTTTCCCTCACCCTATTTTCGTGTATTCATCTTGATGGTCTCCTAAGATTATATCGCTTTCTGCTCGTTTATACAAGCTGCTTTGTAAGTACCCTTTCAGCTGTGTGTTTTATCCTTAATGGAGAACTATGAGGGGGGGAGGGGGGTGCTTTTCACTCCTCCTCATAGTTCTAGCCGACCTGTGACAATGAGACTGTCACAGGTCGGCTCAGTAGATCGGGAGGTGAGCGAACACATACCGGCGTTCGCTCACCTCTCGATCCTGTCACGGCTCTCTGCCGTGACAGGGGAGGGGCTGGATTCCCCCCTCCCCGCTCCGATCCGCCAGCGCTGACTGGCGGAACGGACGGGGGAGGGGGCGGGTACAGCTGGCTCTGCCTCTAGATAGGCAGAGCCAGCTGTCACTCACGCAGCTGGGCGGATCTCGACAGTAATGTCGGGATCCATCCCAGTGTCTCATTATACCGCCAGCTGTAGCTCCCTATATACTGAGCTTTGGGTGACGGGAGGACGCTAGTTTGTGTCCTCCCGTTACCCTAAGGAGAACTATGGGGAAAAGACCTGACCCCATAGTTCTCCTTTAATAAATCAATTTTACACTATGGAGGCGCTCCTTTTGCTTTGTCCTCATCAGATTTTCGGTTTCCTGTGACTGTGAGGAGCTGCCCCCCCTGTATATACCTTTGGAAGACCCTTTTCAGGAGCAGTTACTGTGTTGTGGCGCCTGTGATTTTCACATATGTAACATTACTAGTTAAAGCTCAACACACAAGTTGCAATCTGGCTGTACAATCCCTTTTACATCTACAAGGCTCTGCCTGATTGGATACGGATTGATTGGATAGTTTAGGTAGATCCTCATATTACATTAGGGTTGCACCGATGCCGATACTAGTGCCGATACCAAGTATTTGGGCGGGTACTCGTACTCACCCAAATGCTCCGATACCTTCCCCGATACCGGAACTTCCAGTCGAAGGGAGATTTCCTCTGACCGGCAGTGCTACAAGTTAACATGGAGCCGTCTTGCCGGCCAATCAGCTGGCTCCATGCTGATTGGCTGGAAAGCCGGCTTTGCAGCCAATCAGCAAAACAGCATGGAGCCAGCAAAACAGCATGGAGCCGGCTTCCCGCCCTATCTGGAAACCAGGCAGCGGATAATGACCCGCCATTCGACTTCCTGATTGGCTGGGAAGCCGGCTTATTGCTGATTGGCTGAGAAGCCGGCTTCCCGGCCAGTCAGCATCGAGCCAGCCAAACAGCATGGAGTCGGCTCTCCAGGCAATCAAGAAGCTGAGTGGTGGGTAATGGCATGCCGCCCGGCTTCCTGATTGCCTAGGAAGCCGGCTTCATGCTAGTGAAAGTACCAGTATCGCTAATATAAATATTAGTACTTGTACTCTGTACGGAAAAAAACGGTATCGGTGCATCCCTAGTTTTAATAAATCCAAAATTGATTGTGTAAAGATTGCATGGGTATATTGTAACCCGTACAGTGACCTTTAGTCTGTCCTGAAGAAACTATGGTTTCCTTTCTGAATGGGAATGTGAGCATCAGAACTGGACCACGGAGCAATGGAAGAAGGTGGCCGGGTCTGATGAATCATGCGGATGGCCGGGTGTGTGTGTGTCACTTACCTGGGGAAGAGATGGCACCAGGATGCACTATGGGAAGAAGACAAGCCGGCGGAGGCAGTGTGATGCTTTGGACAATGTTCTGCTTGGAGACCTCGGGTCCAGCCATTCATGTGGATGTCACACGTACCGCCAACCTAAACATTGTCACTGACCAAGTCCCCCCCCCCCTTCATGGAAACTATATTCCCTGAGAGGGCAGTGGACTCTTTCAGAAGGATAATGCGCCCTGCCACACTGCACACAATGGTTCAGGAATGGTTTGGGGAACACAACAACGAGTTTGAGGTGATGACTCGGCCTCCAAATTCTCCAGATCTCAATCCAATCGATCATCTGTGGGATGTGCTGGAAGAACAAGTCCGATCCATGGAGGCCGATCACCTTACAACTTACAGGAGTTAAAGGATCTACCACAGCACACCTTCCGAGGTCTGGTGGGGTCCATGCCAGGACGGGTCAGGAGAAGGGGGATATTCAATATTAGGCGGGTAGTCATAATATTATGGGTGATCGGTGTGTGCTGACATGTTGAAGCTTATATGATATGGGGTGACATCTACTTCACATTCAGGAAGTTAAACTTATGTGTTTGCAGTCAGTCTTCAGGCACGTTACAGTTGCAAAGTTGGGTCTTTATTTTTCTTAGTGACAGGAGACGGACATATTATTAATATCGGTCTGTCTAGCAAATGTCAAACCCATCCTGGTCTGAATGTCGGGTGCAGCGGCTCTGTCAGAGGAGCCACCCACTCATCTCTAATTGACCTCAGACTCACTTCCCATTATCCCCCATGCAATGGATGCGGAGGCAGATATAGGAAACATATGTCTTCATATCAAACAGTGACAGAGTTCTATCGCTGCGCACATTGAGTCCCACAGAAAAACAATCTTTCTTACCCGCGTTCTGTTAGTTATGAAAATAGACCCGCGATCCGAGAAATTCATACACGGCGCTGATTTATATAACTGCGAATGCATTTGTGGTGTAAGCTGAACTTCGGCCTTCCCTTCAGTCTTATATCTGACCTCCGTCCTTCCCTTCAGTCTTCTATCTGACCTCCGTCCTTGCCTTCAGTCTAATATCTGACCTCCGTCCTTGCCTTCAGTCTTATATCTGACCTCCGTCCTTCCCTTCAGTCTTCTATCTGACCTCCGTCCTTCCCTTCAGTCTTATATCTGACCTCCGTCCTTGCCTTCAGTCTTATATCTGACCTCCGGCCTTCCCTTCAGTCTTCTATCTGACTCCGGCCTTCCCTTCAGTCTTCTATCTGACCTCCGTCCTTCCCTTCAGTCCTCTATCTGACCTCTGTCCTTCACTTCAGTCTTCTATCTGACCTCCGTCCTTCCCTTCAGTCTTATATCTGACCTCCGTCCTTCCCTTCAGTCTTCTATCTGACCTCCGTCCTCCCCTTCAGTTTTCTATCTGACCTCCGTCCTTCCCTTCAGTCTTCTATCTGACCTCCGTCCTTCCCTTCAGTCTTCTATCTGACCTCCAAGACAATAATTAAGAAAATCAAACTTCATCTTTAAAGCAAGCCTTACAGTACAATGTGAGTTCCTCTTATAATGTTTGGGCCCCCTCCCTCTGTGAAAACTGCCCCATGGTCATACGTTCAAAATGTATGTGTACAGTAGTAAAAAAAAACACATTTTATACTCACCTTATTTTCATCTCCCACATTGCCATCGTGGTCCCTCCAGAAAGATTGCTGGGGAATGCAGAGCAGGTCAGATCTCACAAGAAGACACTCCAGTCCATTGGAAGAGCATGTTCTCCTGAGAATGTATCTGCTCTGTAGTACCTCTTCTTCCCCACTAGATGTCCTCAGTCTTCAAGATTGAATGATGCCCAAAGACACTCAACACAGACAACTGAGCCCATAATAACGCAGAGCGTCACTGTGGCACCCTTCAATCAAAGTGTACTAGTGCACAGAGCTGCGCTATCATCATCATATCAGTAACACTGTCTGCATCAGTATAGACTGCCCACCCCAAAGAAGGGGCCAGGAGGAAAGGTGCCCTGGGTCTTCTACTGAGTGCTTCAAGTCTTATACTGAGTGTCCCAGGTCTTCTACTGAGTGTCTCAGGTCTTCTACTGAGTGTCCCAGGTCTTCTACTGAGTGTGTCAAGTCTTCTACTGAATGACCCAGGTCTTATACTGAGTGACCCAAGTATTTTACTGAGTGCCCCAGGTCTTTTACTGAGTGCTCCAGGTCTTCTATTAAGTGCCCCAGGTCTTCTACTGAGTGACCCAGGTCTTCTACTGAGTGCCCCAGGTATTTCACTGTGTGCCCCAGGTCTACTATGGAGTGCCCCGGGTCTTCTATGGAGTGCCCCAAGTCTTCTACTGAGTTACCCAGGTCTTCTACTGAGTGCCTCAGGTATTTCACTGTATGCCCCAGGTCTATATATTGCAAGTCCCAGGTCCTCTATTGAGTGCGCCAGGTCTTCTACCGAGTGCCCCAAGTCTTTTACTGAGTGCCCCAAGTATTTTACTGAGTGCCCCAGGTCTTTTACTGAGTGCCCCAGGTCTTTTACTGAGTGTCCCAGGTCTTTTGCTGAGTGCTCCAGGTCTTCTATTAAGTGCCCCAGGTCTTCTACTGAGTGACCCAGGTCTTCTACTGAGTGCCCCAGGTATTTCACTGTGTGCCCCAGGTCTACTATGGAGTGCCCCGGGTCTTCTATGGAGTGCCCCAAGTCTTCTACTGAGTTACCCAGGTCTTCTACTGAGTGCCTCAGGTATTTCACTGTATGCCCCAGGTCTATATATTGCAAGTCCCAGGTCCTCTATTGAGTGCGCCAGGTCTTCTACCGAGTGCCCCAAGTCTTTTACTGAGTGCCCCAAGTATTTTACTGAGTGCCCCAGGTCTTTTACTGAGTGCCCCAGGTCTTTTACTGAGTGTCCCAGGTCTTTTGCTGAGTGCTCCAGGTCTTCTATTAAGTGCCCCAGGTCTTCTACTGAGTGACCCAGGTCTTCTACTGAGTGCCCCAGGTATTTCACTGTGTGCCCCAGGTCTACTATTGAGTGTCCCGGGTCTTCTATGGAGTGCCCCAGATCTTCTATTGAGTGCCCCAGGTCTTTTACTGAGTGTCCCAAGTCTTCTACTGGGTGCCCTAGGTCTTCACCTGACTCCTGAGTGCCCCAGGTAATCTACTGAGTGCCCCAGGTCTTTTACTGAGTGCCCCATGTCTTCTACTGACTGTCCCAGGGAATCTACTGAGTGCCCCAGGTCTTCTACTGAGTGCCCCATGTCTTCTACTGAGTGTCCCAGGTCTTCTACTGAGTGCCCCAGGTCTTCTACTGAGTGTGCCAGGTCTTCTACTGAGTGACCCAGGTCTTATACTGAGCGACCCAGGTCTTATATTGAGTGTCCCAGGTCTTATATTGAGTGCCCCAGGTCTTCTACTGAGTGTCCCAGGTCTTCTACTGAGTGCCCCAGGTCTTCTACTGAGTGTGCCAGGTCTTCTACTGAGTGACCCAGGTCTTATACTGAGCGACCCAGGTCTTATATTGAGTGTCCCAGGTCTTATATTGAGTGCCCCAGGTCTTCTACTGAGTGTCCCAGGTCTTCTACTGAGTGTCCCAGGTCTTCTACTGTGTGCCCCGGGTCTTCTACTGAGCGTGCCAGGTCTTCTCCTGAGTGCCCCAGGTCTTCTACTGAGTGCCCCAGGGCTTCTACTGAGTGCCCCAGGTCTTCTACTGAGT
>NW_017307248.1:601004-610512 GCF_000935625.1 Nanorana parkeri
CTTCAGTCTTCTATCTGACCTCCGTCCTTCCCTTCAGTCTTATATCTGACCTCCGTCCTTCCCTTCAGTCTTCTATCTGACCTCCGTCCTCCCCTTCAGTTTTCTATCTGACCTCCGTCCTTCCCTTCAGTCTTCTATCTGACCTCCGTCCTTCCCTTCAGTCTTCTATCTGACCTCCAAGACAATAATTAAGAAAATCAAACTTCATCTTTAAAGCAAGCCTTACAGTACAATGTGAGTTCCTCTTATAATGTTTGGGCCCCCTCCCTCTGTGAAAACTGCCCCATGGTCATACGTTCAAAATGTATGTGTACAGTAGTAAAAAAAAACACATTTTATACTCACCTTATTTTCATCTCCCACATTGCCATCGTGGTCCCTCCAGAAAGATTGCTGGGGAATGCAGAGCAGGTCAGATCTCACAAGAAGACACTCCAGTCCATTGGAAGAGCATGTTCTCCTGAGAATGTATCTGCTCTGTAGTACCTCTTCTTCCCCACTAGATGTCCTCAGTCTTCAAGATTGAATGATGCCCAAAGACACTCAACACAGACAACTGAGCCCATAATAACGCAGAGCGTCACTGTGGCACCCTTCAATCAAAGTGTACTAGTGCACAGAGCTGCGCTATCATCATCATATCAGTAACACTGTCTGCATCAGTATAGACTGCCCACCCCAAAGAAGGGGCCAGGAGGAAAGGTGCCCTGGGTCTTCTACTGAGTGCTTCAAGTCTTATACTGAGTGTCCCAGGTCTTCTACTGAGTGTCTCAGGTCTTCTACTGAGTGTCCCAGGTCTTCTACTGAGTGTGTCAAGTCTTCTACTGAATGACCCAGGTCTTATACTGAGTGACCCAAGTATTTTACTGAGTGCCCCAGGTCTTTTACTGAGTGCTCCAGGTCTTCTATTAAGTGCCCCAGGTCTTCTACTGAGTGACCCAGGTCTTCTACTGAGTGCCCCAGGTATTTCACTGTGTGCCCCAGGTCTACTATGGAGTGCCCCGGGTCTTCTATGGAGTGCCCCAAGTCTTCTACTGAGTTACCCAGGTCTTCTACTGAGTGCCTCAGGTATTTCACTGTATGCCCCAGGTCTATATATTGCAAGTCCCAGGTCCTCTATTGAGTGCGCCAGGTCTTCTACCGAGTGCCCCAAGTCTTTTACTGAGTGCCCCAAGTATTTTACTGAGTGCCCCAGGTCTTTTACTGAGTGCCCCAGGTCTTTTACTGAGTGTCCCAGGTCTTTTGCTGAGTGCTCCAGGTCTTCTATTAAGTGCCCCAGGTCTTCTACTGAGTGACCCAGGTCTTCTACTGAGTGCCCCAGGTATTTCACTGTGTGCCCCAGGTCTACTATTGAGTGTCCCGGGTCTTCTATGGAGTGCCCCAGATCTTCTATTGAGTGCCCCAGGTCTTTTACTGAGTGTCCCAAGTCTTCTACTGGGTGCCCTAGGTCTTCACCTGACTCCTGAGTGCCCCAGGTAATCTACTGAGTGCCCCAGGTCTTTTACTGAGTGCCCCATGTCTTCTACTGACTGTCCCAGGGAATCTACTGAGTGCCCCAGGTCTTCTACTGAGTGCCCCATGTCTTCTACTGAGTGCCCCAGGTCTTCTACTGAGTGCCCCATGTCTTCTACTGAGTGTCCCAGGTCTTCTACTGAGTGCCCCAGGTCTTCTACTGAGTGTGCCAGGTCTTCTACTGAGTGACCCAGGTCTTATACTGAGCGACCCAGGTCTTATATTGAGTGTCCCAGGTCTTATATTGAGTGCCCCAGGTCTTCTACTGAGTGTCCCAGGTCTTCTACTGAGTGTCCCAGGTCTTCTACTGTGTGCCCCGGGTCTTCTACTGAGTGTGCCAGGTCTTCTACTGAGTGCCCCAGGTCTTCTACTGAGTGCCCCAGGGCTTCTACTGAGTGCCCCAGGTCTTCTACTGAGTACCACTGGCCTCGAGTGCTACAGGTGTGCTTTGCCATCATCCCAAGTACGATGCATTCATTCTGGTCATCCATTTTTACCATCACAATGAATATTTCTTTTTCACTAAACAATATTAGAACATTGATTAACAATGATATCCAGGATATTATATGCACTTTATGCTTTTGGAACATCATTTAATAATGTTTTAAATATTATGCCTCGTTTTTTTTATTATACGTTTGATTTTTATGTTCAGTGATATTGAATGAGAAATCATCACCCACTTTTTTCCATGGTGTACTATAAACCTTTTGACTCTTTGGTCTAGGTGTCCAGGGGAGCCCCAGGTCTTTGAGGAACCTGGAAATGCCCTCGAGGAAGAACCAATTAATTTTAATATCGTCCCCAGGAGTAGAGAGAACATTAAAGAAAAACAGCGCATACCTTGGGAGGTGCCGTGTAAAGTTTTTTTCTGCTTTGGCCACTTGTTGGTGATCATTGAACAAGCAACATGAAGAGATACAAACACCACTTTCATCAACAATGGGTTTATCTCTAGATACCGAGCAATTAAAAATCCCCCCTGCAGTTCAGACCTAATTAGCGCACTGAGGAACTCCAGCTCATGCTAAGCCTAAAGAACTTCAAAGAAACCTGCCGTGAGAAACCCATCTGAGCTGACGTTGCACGCCGGGGATCAGCCTGACAGCCAGGCAACTAGCATTTAAAAAGAAAAAATCATTAAAGGGGAACTATGGGGTTAAGGCTTTTCCCCATAGTTCTCCTTAGGGTAACGGGAGGACACAAACTAGCGTCCTCCCGTCACCCTAGGCTCAGTATATAGGGAGCTACAGCTCGCGATATACTGAGACGCCGCAGCTGAAGCGGATCCCGACAATTGTGCCTGGATCCGCCCAGCTGCGTGAGTGACAGCTGGCTCTGCCTATCTAGAGGCAGAGCCAGCTGTACCCGCCCCCTCCCCCGTCCGTTCCGCCAGTCAGCGCTGGCGGATCGGAGCGGGGAGGAGGTTCTGGAATGTTCTGGTGGCCAGTGGGCTGGGTATAGGGGAGACAGGCTTGGGTGCCATCTCTGGATGTAGGCAATGCTGTATGAGTGTTGGAGTGAAGGGAGGTGCAGGAATAGTACATGTGGTAATAAAAGTTTCTCCTGAAAAGTAGGCCTGCCAAATATCATACATTACTATAATGCTTCCCAAGCTCTATCCATTAAACCCAGGCAGCCATCAGACATTTTGGGGCCCCTTACACGGCTGGACACGGGGCTTAGTGACGCGCTGGACACAGGACCCACCTGAGAGTGACCCTGCAGAGCCCACCATAGATGCTGCACAGCCCATCTGAGACTGTCTATGGTGGGCTCTGAAGGGGTCTCAGGTGGGCTGGTCAGGGCTGCATCCCTCCCCTCCCTCCTTTCCTTCCTAGCTCCTCCTACCTGCACACATGGCCTCGCCTGCTGCCGGCCAGGCCAGAAGTGACGTCACGTCGCTAATGGGGCCCCAGCTTGTCTCAAGGCCGCTGGAGCGGCAATGCTGGGGCCCTGCACTGCTAGGGCCAGGCTTCCGCCTCCTCGCCATTCACCGTCGGCCGATAGTCATGTAAAGGACCCGGGCGGGCCCCCCAGGCTGCCCGGGCCCCTTACATGAGTATCGGCCGTACCCCCCTGATGGCTGGCTGCCCTGATTAAACCAATGGAGCTCCCCTGTGGCCCCTTTTGGAGATTCCCAATCATCACTCAATGACTCTCAGTCTCCTCCCTTGGGTCCCACCACATCAAAGACCTACAGAAATAACCCCACCCATGAAGCACAATTGGAAAATATGGGACACACTTAAATACTCAGGTGGCCTACCGCAGCATTTCTCAACTTTCTTTTCGTTGCGGCACCCTTTAATGCAAAATCTCGCGGCACCCCAGTCTAAAATGTAAAAAAATTTCAATATAAAAATAATATAAAACAAAGTGTAGTTCCCTCAAAATCTATAACAAATCCTTATCCTTAGCAGGGGTCTGGTACGGATTTTAAAGGGGGACCTCACACAAAAAGCAAACAACACTTCACATCACAGACCCCCTTTCATACCAGCAGCCCTCCTTCCCATCAGAGTGCTATCTTTTGAAAGAGAATTATGAGGTAAGTGTTTTCCCCCATAGTTCTATTTAGGGTCACGGGAGGACATATACTAACCTCCTCCGATGACCCAAAGCTCAGTATATCGTGGGCTATTGCCCGCTATATACTAAGAGCGCCGCAGCCGGGACGGATCAGAACAATACTGTTGAGATCCACCCAGCTTCGTGAGGGACAGCTGGCTCTGCTTTATCTAGAGGCAGAGCCAGCTGTGTCCGCCCCTTTCCTTCCCCCGTTCGTTCCTCCATTCAGCGTTGGAGGATCGGAGAGGGGGGAATCCCTGCAGGGAGCCGCTCACTGCAGGTAGACGATCGGGAAGTGAGCGGATCGGCGGCATATTTCTGCTCACTTCCCAATCGATAGATCTGACCCGTGACTGCTTCTTTATCACAGGTCTGCTCTAACTATGAGGATGAGTGGAAATCACTTGCCTCATAGTTCTCCTTCAATCTTGCCCACAGTGCAGCAGCATGATGGGGGTAGAACGTGGGGCAGGTCTGGACAGAGGTGGGGCAGTTCTGGACAGAGGTGGACACATGTCCTCTTCTGAATGCTTGCTGAGGTCCTGGATGTACCCCCCCCCCCCCCCTGACCCCCTCCCCGTATTAGCATCATGCAATTATATGGTGCAGGTAGCTGGCTCGCCTGCACCATGGAAATATATGACACTGTGCAAAAATTAGAAGGCACCCCTGATAAAGCCAGAAGGCACACAAGTGTTAAGAAAGGTTGGCCTACTGTATCGAAATACGCCGCTCCTACTGCTCCTCTCCATACTCACATATTCAGCAGGCTTTCTAGAACCTAGAGACTTTGCCTGGTGGTCCTCTAAAGGCTTCCATAAAGTCCACCATCATCTGTTGTATATTGGACTCATATAAATCAACAAAACAGCCCCAACCTACTGAAATCCTACTGAAATTTTGGGTGACTTTTGCTAAAATTTCAGGGAAAATGAAAACACTCAATTGCTCCTCCCTAGTATAGAGATGTGGGTTAGGAATAGCATTATGTTGACTAGACACGTAAGCAGCGGAAACATTTGGTTCGATTCGGATATTTCGGGATTCGGGTCCGAAAATTTAATTCGGTTCGGGGGTTTCGGATTCGGACGAAATCTGAATTTTCGTTAGCTTCGGATAAGTTTACGAACAAATATTCGTTACGACTACCACAGAAAACCATTTAAAGATTTTAATACTAAAGCTGAGGCTCCCGGACCCGAATGGCATTCGGGATCCAAATTTCCCAAATTGCATTCGGGAGCTCCTGAGGGCCATTCGGGTCTAGGAGCCTCAGTTTTAATATTATATGTGTACACTGAGTGGCCAGATTATTATGACCACCCCATCAGTACTTCGTTGGGCCACCTTTTGCCTTCAAGGAGAACTATGGGGTTAAGGCTTTTCCCCATAGTTCTCCTTAGGGTAACGGGAGGACACAAACTAGCGTCCTCCCGTCACCCTAGGCTCAGTATATAGGGAGCTGTAGTTCAAGATGCATTAAGCCCGAAAACCACATCTGATTGGCCTGAAAAGTCACATGTCCGATTCAGTTTCGTTTTTGAGTGAAATTCGGATGGAATCCGAAATACGTAAATGGAGATTCCGATTCGGAGACATTCGGAAGCATTGGGATTTGGAAATTCATATGTGTCCAAGTTTCAGAAACTTTGTACAAATTTTGCTTCGGAACGCATGGCCCATGTCTAATGCTGACTGTAACAATGTCTTGTACTTAGTAACGTGTCTTGCCTGTTGGCTGTACTGTCCATTGTTTTATAGTCGGAATGGGAGAACATCTGGCGGGCGCCGTTATCTCTGAGACAAAAAAATCCTTCCAATGTATCAAAACATTTTTTTGGTGGAACACAGCGGGGATTTGTCATCACTTACATTCCAGATTACTGATAGAGCGTTTATTGATTCTAGATGGGGAGATATCAGAGCCAAGTGTTTAGCATGAGAAGCTTATTGGATCTTTGTTTTGGAAACCAGCTGTCAGGATCTGAACCCGGGGCCTCTGCTGTAGCTGACGGTGGTTCTACCTGCTGAGCCACCCTGAAACCTTGGATAGCTCCTTGCCTGACCTCCTGTGTAATCCTCAGGTAAACCCTAGTTTCTGCTGAACTCTGAACTCCTTTCTCCTCCCTTGAACTTCCTTTTTTAGCCACGCCTCTGCACTTCCTGTTTGCCAGATTATTGTGCTGCTGCCAATATCTTGCTTCCTGCTCCCTCTGTGATACAATCCTCTCATACTGCTACCCGTGTACCGACCTTTGGCTGCTGATTCACCGACTACTCTCATCGTCTTCCGCTTCATACCTGATACCTTTGGTTACTGACCTCGGCTTGTTCGCTGACTACGCTTCTGCCTGCTCCTCCACTACTACCGTCTGCTTGTGTACCAAGCCCGGATAGGGTTGCCACCTTTTCTTCCGTCGAAACCCAAACACTCTAGCGACGCACAGAATTTTTGGGAGGAGACTGAGTTGAGGCTTTTTCATATGTAAAAAGCACCACCCATTCATATGTAAATATCACAGTCAAGACCACTTTCAGTGGGTGGGCAGTAGCCCCTATTTTAATTTTGGTTGCCCCTGTCTGCCTGACCTCTTGTGTCCGGGTTTCAGCTGCCATGAAACCCAGACGCAGCATTCAAAACCCGAACTGTCCGGGTGAATCCTGGACAGGTGGCAACCCTAAGCCCGGCCTGTTATACTACGAATTTGCCTGCTGCTTCAGCTGCTGGACTCTGAGCCTGATCCCAGATCGTGACACCAGCTTAGCACAAGGCCTACATTTCAAAATGGAGCTGAATCTTTTTACTGAGACTGTTCAGATATGCGTTTCCTGTGCATTTTGAGAAGTTTCTGGAGAAGTGCTTTGAACCCATGGCCATTGTATTATGGTGTTTGAGTTTGGAACCTCAGCAGGGTTGGTTATGGTCATTACCTGAATCGGACGTCACCTGAATACCCAGGGCTGTCTCTTTGCAGGATTATACTCTTGTATTGATTGTTTCATATAATTTATACATTTTTCTATTTTATATCTTTGATAATATTTTTTTTTGTAGTTCTGTATAGAGGTAATATTTTAAGAGTTCATTCTTTTTGCTCCTCGGTTGTTTTCACAAGCAAATTTTGTAGCGATGTTGTAAAGCAGTGGTTCTCAACCTGTGGGTCGGGACCGAAAACTGGGTCGCAACCCACAGTTGAGGGGGTCCCCACGTGCCTTGTGCTGCTCAAGGTAAGAGGCTCCTCAGCTTCCTCCTGGGGTGGCAGTGTCAGTTCTCTTAGGTGGCGTTGCAGCGGCCGGAGAGGATCAGAGAGAGGGGAGCAGGCAGGAGTGAGGGGAGGTGAATGCTCGATCACCATAGATACCACTAGCCACCTGAGAGCCCGCATAGCCTTCTGAGAGCACACACAGATACTAGTATTGGTGCATCCCTAAATTTTACGGTTGGAGGTCACCACAACTTGGCAGATGTTACCAAGGGGTCCCGGCCCTAGAAAGGTTGAGAACCACTGTTGTAAAGGGTGAATGAGGAATACATTGGTTCCCCCTCCTGGCCGTCTATATGGACATTAATTAGCATGAGTGCTAAGCTGAATACACTATATTCCCAAAAGTATTGGACCCCTCCCCCTCCAAATCATTGTATCCAGGTGTTCTGTGACATTTCCTGGCTACTAAATTTCCTTGCTCCGCGGTCACCTGTTACTGGTATTCTAACAAAGTGGAAGCAACCGGGAACAACAGCAACTCAGCCAGGAAGTGGTCAGCCACGTAACATGACAGAGCGGGGTCAGCGCATGCTGAAGCGCACAGTGCGCAGAAGTTGCCAACTGTCTGCAGAGTCAATGGCTACAGACCTCCAAACTTCGTGTGGCCTTCAGATTGGCACAACAACAGTGCGTAGAGAGCTTCACTTGGCCCCTTAGTTCCAGTGAAGGGAACTCTTAAAGCATCAGCATACCAAGACATTTTGGACAATTTCATGCTCCCAACTTTGTGGGAGGAGTTTGGGGACGGCCCCTTCCTGTTCCAACATGACTGCGCACCAGTGCACAAAGCAAGGTCCATAAAGACATGGATGGGGGAGTTTGGGGTGGGGGAACGTGACTGGCCGCACAGAGTCCTGACCCCCAACCCCATAGAACACCTTTGGGATGAATTAGAGTGGAGACTGCGAGCCCCTCCCCCAACATCAGCACCTGACCTCACAAATGGTCCAACATTCCCATAGACACACTCCTAAACCTTGTGGATGCCTTCCCAGAAGAGGCGGAGCTGTTATAGCGGCAAAGGGCGGAGCCAACTCAATACTGAACCCTACGGACTAAGACTGGGGTGCCATTAGAGTTCATGTGCGTGTAAAGGCGCCCCAATACTTTTGGCATTATAGTGTATGTTTATTTGGTTGGTTCAAATGGTGGGAGGTGGTACCCTACAGGCGATGCGTGATTTAATGAGACCTTTAGGTTGTCCACCACGGGTTTGATAGACCCCAGTGGATGAAACGCGTCATCCACAAGAACATGTTTTTCGTACCTGCCTTGCTTTTAAATGGCCTATAAGAAATGATTTTGTTTTATGTTCTGGTTGTGCTGATCAGCTTGTGGTTTTAAAGAGATGTTGATAAAAGATTTTAGCTCCTTATGTATTAAGTGTCTGACTCACCTAGCAACCATTTATTGTCTTTCGTACATGTTCTAACCTGCCCTGGTACCAGGAAAAGAGAGGAGCTGATAAGTTGCCAAGAGGTTTTTAGAAATGATTCTTCAGTCAGAGGCTTTATACATGAAACTCATTGTGAGTAAGCAGGAAACATTACAACCTGCACCATGAATTAATGTTTCATTAAAGTGTACGTAGAGGCAATTTTTTAAAGTTTTGGAGAGAGCAGAGAAGGATTTATCAGATTTTATTGATGTGCCCCTACTAGGGAGATTTTTTTGTCTTGGTGATCATTGTCATCAAGACTGAAGGGTCATCCACTCCAAACAGTAGTAATATATTACGCGTTTCAGCCTAAAACAGCTTTAGCCATAGCGTTGGACCTATGACTCTGGCCGTTTTAGGCTGAAACGCGTATGCTTTTACTACTATTTGGATTAGATGAACTTAAAGTAGATTTTTGCTGGAAGAGACACATATGCCAGTATTTGATTTCTGGTATCACTGGAGTCCTGAGAAAGAGGATGTATGCCGTGCACGGTGATGGATCAGTGCACCACATAGGTGGAATTTAAGCAAACTGTTCCAATGGGGACATCTGTTCCAGTGAGAGGGGAATCCCTTTCATTTTAGATAGATTTCTTCCAATTTCTTGTGGTGTCGCCAGGACAGGAAGTAAAGGGAAGTTTCAGCAACAGGCAGAAAAAAACAGCCTATTTGGTGTTTTACCCATATCTTTTTTTTTTTTTTTTAAATAAATGGA
>NW_017307248.1:610871-614535 GCF_000935625.1 Nanorana parkeri
CTGTGAGTGTGGGTTTAGAGGGTAGGGGGGGGGGGGGGGGGGGGTATTTTGCTGTAGCTACCTTCTACATAGACTACATGGTCAGGAGTATGGATGAACCAATAATATATATATATATATATAATACTGAACTGCGCCAATAAGCAAACTAACAGCTACAAGGCGCTGGAATGTACACCCGCTGCGAGTGTGTATACGTGAAAAATGAATAAACTAAATGTGCCAAGCTACAACGATGAGCAATACACAAAAAACAATAATCTGTGACTCAAACAAATGTCAGTGAATGAAAGAAATGGATCAAATGTGTGACGTCTATAAATGTTCACAACTCTGAAAATGTCCATATATAGCAATAGTGCTGAATATTTCTTGTTCCTTCACCAAATGCACCGCGTGCGCCACACCAGGTATAGGGGTGCTGCTCACCTTATTGATAGACCCCAACAAGAGGTCAAATAGGGCAATTCCCTTCTTAACCAGGGGAGGGCGCCGTCAGTTAATTGGAGGTTATTGTTTTGCTACTAAAGAAGTGATATACAGATCTGTCTGCTGGTCTGATGGAGGACATCTGTGAGCGATTGGAGCCGAGGGCGCCCTCTCCTGGTTAAGAAGGGAATTGCCTGATTTGACCTTTTGTTGGGGGTCTAACAATAAGGTGAGCACCCCCATACCTGGTTGTGGTGCATTTGGTGCAGGAACAAGAAATATTCGTCACTATTGCTATATATGGACATTTTCAGAGTTATGAACATTTTTAGACTTCACAGATTTGATCCGTTTGTTTATTCACTGACGTTTGTTTGAGTCACAGATTATTGTTTTTTTTTTTTTTTTGTATTGCTCATTGTTGTAGCTCGGCACATTTAGTTGTTCAGGAGTATGGTTGAGCTCTGTAATTCTAAATCATGCTTCGGCAACCCCCGACATGGTGACAGCACCCGCATTGGGGATGATCTGAGGTCCGAAGTGCATGCATTGGGGCTGATCTGAGGTCTAAAATTGTGCCGCCCCAATAGGGGCATAGAATATGAGATGCATAGCCTCAGTTAATATTAGCATTGTTATATAGGTTAGAATTTATATAGTGTGATTTGCCTAACTATTTTCTCATAGCTAAATCCATGTGTTATCCTATGCTGCCATCTAGTGGCCTTTTGTTGTAATGTACATGTTTTTCTGTGATTCTTTGTGATGTCTACGATGTATTTCCTCTCTGTATGTAGCCCCACCCTTCTTCCTGTGTGCAGTACTTCCTGTGTCATGGCCACAGTTGAAAGCCACATGTAACAAGGACACACAGGTAATCTGCACAGTACGGAGGAAAGGCATCATTTTCTGACCGCACAATACTATAACCGTTCAACTGCTGTTCCTATCATCTGCTGACTCCTGATGTTAAAGAATAAACACCTCTTTTGAATGAATCGGTATTGACGAGTTCAGCTATCTGACGAGGATTGTCCGCAGTGAGTATATCTGCTTATACAGGCCAGGCATAGAGGTCTCAGCAAGGGATATATTTCGCTATCACAACGATCGGAGTCAGAATAAAAATGCATGTACTGGGTCTGATCTGAGGTCTGAAGTGCATTCATTGGGGCTAATCTGAGGTCTGACGTACATGCATTTGGGCTGATCTGAGGTCTGAAGTGCATGCATTGGGGCTGATCTGAAGTGCATGCCTTGGGGCTGATCTGAGGTCTGAAGTGCATGCATTGGGGCTGATCTGAACTGCATGCATTGAGACTGCTCTGAGATCGGAAGTGCATTTACTGGGGCTTACCTGAGGGCTGAAGTGCATTCATTGGGGCTGACATGAGGGCTTAAATGCATGCATTGGGGCTGACCTGAGGGCTGAAGTGCATGCATTGGGGGCTGATCTGAGGTCTGAAGTGCATGCATTGTGGCTGATCTTACGTCTGTAGTGCATGAATTGGGGCTGATCTGAGGGCTGAAATGCATGCATTGGGGCTGATCTGAGGTTTGAAGTGCATGCATTGGGGTCTGAACTGCATGCATTGGGCTGATCTGAGGTCTGAAGTGCATGCATTGGGCTGATCGGAGGTCTGAAGTGCATGCATTGGGGCTGACCTGAGGGCTTAAGTGCATGCATTGGGGCTGATCTGAGGGCTGACGTGCATGCATTGTGGCTGATCTTACGTCTGTAGTGCATGCATTGGGGCTGATCTGAGGTCTGAAGTGCATGCATTAGGGCTCACCTGAGGGCGGAAGTGCATGCATTGGGGCTGACCATGGGGCTTAAATGCATGCACTGGGGCTGATCTGAGGTCTGAAGTGCATGCATTGGGGGCTGATCTGAGGTCTGAAGTGCATGCATTGGGGGCTGATCTGAGGTCTGAAGTGCATGCATTGGGGCTGATCTGAGATCGGATGTGCATGTACTGGGGCTGCTCTGAGGTCTGAAGTGCATGCATTGGGGCTGATCTGAGGGCTGAAGTGCATGCACTGGGGCTGATCTGAGATCGGATGTGCATGTACTGGGGCTGCTCTGAGGTCTGAAGTGCATGCATTGGGGCTGATCTGAGGGCTGAAGTGCATGCATTGTGCATTGTTTTTCAGGTAGATGTTGACCCCTCATCTCTGATGGTACTGTGTATCCGCAGTCAGTTGGTAAACACTTCTTTTCAGTCTGCAGATTTTTCAGTAACTGTTCTTGTTTTTCCACATGACATTTTTGATGAATAACATGCTGGTGTAACCTGACGATGTCGCGACATTTAACTCTCCGGTCGCAGAGCAAGTTTTCCATATTCCGCAGTTTAGATTCACTTTTTGTTTTTTTATTTATTATTTATGAAAGGAAAATTACTGACACTACCCACCCTTTTCTTTTCACCCCTCTTCTTCCCCGCCTCTCACTGTTCCCCTAAGTTGTTTCCCTTACAAGACATCATTTGTACTTCCACCATACTGTACGTCGGTCCCTGGCATATGCACTCTCCGCATTGTCCCCATGTACTGCAGCCTCGTTGCTGATTTCGTGTATGTATTTACCATCCGGACACCTAGGCTGTATTCCATGGCTGTAAGCCATAATGTACCTACCTGGCGTACACCCTATCTTACTGGAATCCATGCCTGTCTACACTTGCCCCCCCTGCCTGTTAATCTCCTGAGGCTGTTGCATTCGAATTCCAGGTCCAGATCCATGCCGACTATATTGTATTGTATCTTGAAGTACTATGACTGTATAATACGGTGCAATGTTATTTTATTGCCTTTTACCTCCAATAAAAATTTATATGGGAAAAAAAAAGGACAATTACATCTTCGATTAGATTCGATTTCTTAGATTTAAAAGCATAAAAAACTACCAACCATGTCGGTTTTAAGAAAGGAAGGAGGTTTCGGTGTGATGAAGGGGGCGCGGGTTGCGCTGTTAAATAACAAAGTTGATTGCGACTTCTTTCGCTTGTAGACCAATAACCTCCACTTGCGCCAAACACGACAGGTTGCCCCCGATTTGATCCTGTACGTTATCTGGTCTCCATTTGGCTCGCGATGTGTCATATTTTTTCCTCGTATCTGGAAAATAACACAGACACAGACCACCAACAAGAAGCTAATTACATAAACACATCTGACAACTTTGTAGTCGTGTACCGGGCCGGCAGATGGTATAGATCAGCGGTGGTTGGGG
>NW_017307248.1:615332-615608 GCF_000935625.1 Nanorana parkeri
GTTTTCTTACATAAACCAAACTTCAGTCAGTCTTACTTTCAAATCTGTTGTCTGGATATTCAGATATTCGGCAGAGAACCTAAAGGAAAAATTGCTGTTCCTCCATACAGTGGGGGGTGTCCAGGGATGGAGGGCTTCCCAAGCATTGGTGAGGATCCATTGTGGGTCACACATAATGTACTGGGTGGGCTGGTAAGCAGGAGGGTGACCACAAGCAGGGCCGGATTTACTATCTCTGCTGCCCCAAGGCCAGGTTCCTTCCTCATTGCCCCCCCC